>NC_069502.1:904359515-904497015 GCF_027579735.1 Bombina bombina | reverse complement strand
CAAGTGTCGACGTTACGTGACGTAAGGGGATGTGACTGAAAGCTCAAAAAATAGTGCAAAATAGTGAAGGAAAAAAAAGATAATCCTTCAACAAAGGATACAAATACAAAAATGTGAAATTTTTGCAGAAATTGCCAAAAGATGCCATTGATGAAAAAAGATGAAAAAATGTGTTGAAGTTAGGATAAATACATTCGTAGGTGCAATATAAGTCTAAGTGATGAAACAGTTGGGTGTTGCGCGAATAGTGTAGCTGGGTGCTGCAGGGTTAGTGCTGCGACCACAGGTGGAAATCCTGAGATTTTAGTGGATGTTCTGCTCCTAGCTGGGTTTATCTGTGAAAGATTATCAATATAGTGAAGTATGTTCAAAGTAGATATAGATGTAGAAATAAGGCTTAAGAGAGAGAGAAAAAGAAAAAATGTTACACAACCAGCTCCAATCCACAGTTATAATGTAGGAGATGCAAGTTAGTGAATAAAAGAGATGGAGCGCATACACTGTCACTAAAACGCTATAAGTTACAATGTTCCATGAACTGAGCCATATATGTAGTGCAGCCTGAAATCACAGAGAGACCATAACAATACCAAAGGACGGTTACTCACCACCCCAGGTAGAAGGGACAGTCTGACAAGCAGGATCTTGAACAAAACAGCCGGCGTTAGTCTTCAGTATGCGCTCCAGACCCGGGCTCCAATGCACTTCCGGGTATCACGTGTTACAATCCTCCAATAGCGTTCCAGTGATCCGTCTCCCAAAGCATCACTATAGAGTGAACTGATCCACAGCACAACACAGCTGAGAGGTGCCCAGAAGCCGGTCAGGGAAAGTAGATAGCTTGAATTGCAGAAAGAAAAAGCCGGCACTTCTCCCAGGATGAATGATAAAAACGATCTTTATTTCATATACATTAAAATAAGTAAGAAAGAATGCAAAGCTAGAAAGTATTCCTTACATGTTTCGGCTAGTGCAGCCTTAATCATAAGCATACTCCCAGGTAAAAATGGCTAAAATAAATAGTGCTTGCCCTTCACTTATTGGTTGAATCAAACATGTGACTAAAGTTACCAGGATGTACCTGTAGGTAGACATTTAAGGTGGAATTAATTCAATGTTAGATAACTGACCAATGACTATCATGTCAGATTAAATAACAGCAAAAAAATGGAAGTGCATTTAATAGGTAGTTGCACTTTCTTATCAGGTAGGGAAAACTTATTAAAGAAAAGAGAGGCTTTTTGGATCTTTAAGTTGGGGACTTTGCTGCCAAAAGGGATGAATAGAGATCTAGATTGGACCCTTTTTTTTTTTATTAAAAAACTTCTTAGGATTTTCCAGATTCTGTTAAATGGATAGTACTCCTCTAAGTTTGATGTGATTATATCTGCCTTCCATGATTTTAAATCTTTTTTTTTAAGTGATTTTTGTGCACTTTGTTCTTTTTATACCATTTGTTGAAGGATAATGAAAATATGTAAATTCAAGGTTATAATGACATGAAATAACCACTAGAGGGTGTAACATTATTGAGGAGTTGTAATTTACTAACAAGTTGTCAATTACTATTTGATTACACCTGTGTAAAGGTATATAAGGACAGACTCAAGTGCCATTATGTATTCACATGATTAAGGGGTAACACCCGAAACGTTGTGGACTTTGTGCCATAATAAATTGGTAAAATACTTATGCTGCTGCATCTTTTGTTTGTATCCATTTGGGGGTTTGCAGGAACCCTGCAGCGTGCATTGGGCATTTAAGGGTGCTGGACTTTGGACTGTTTTCTATAGTGCAAAGACATGTGTTGCTAAAAAGGTAAATAAATTGTATTAAAGAAAAAGACCAAACAACAATATTCCTTATAGGTAAAGTTTTAGCATTAAGGTCATATGTAATTGCCACAATGAAAGTAATAATGTATACTAGATGTATTAGATGTTTTGTAAGAGGAGGTGACAATCCTACCACAATGTGTATAATATAGAAGAGCACTCAATCCAATGAATTTATTTGCACTCCATTTTATGAGCTTTAAAGGCTGTGATAACTAATAATACATAGTTGATTAATCTCAGCAGCTACATTCTCAGTGATGAGGAAAGTAAAGTTTTGGAATTAGGTCTGGGCTTTGTACCCACATCTAAATTTAATCTATTCCAAACGTTGGTCGATGTAAATAAGATAAGACAATTTACTTTGAAAAAACATTTCATCTCTTCCCCAGAAAGTGAAACTGTGAAAATATCTGACAATGGTGTCCCTTTAAGGGAAAGTCTCCAGATGGAAGATTTCACCTTTTCAGAATTATCAGATGTTCAGAGTTTGATCACCTTGGATTATGAGAGTAATACTCTGGAGGGAATGATTAACTCACATACAGGGTTTAAACCCAAATCAGTATTCTACCCAATACACACACAAGGTGAAATTCTGGTCAACTTTCAAAAAAGAGTTGAAAGAGATTTGATACATCTGTCTCTTAATCCAGAAAAAGGTCACAATAATTTATCAGCCAAAGAGAGAATGGCCATTGAATCACTAAAGAATAATCCTGACTTGGTAATCAAAATGGCTGACAAGGGTGGTAGTGTAGTTTTTTGGCAAAAATCATCCTATGTTAAAGAAATTTTGAGACAACTAGAAAAGACAGATGATTATACTGTACTTAGCCATAATCCCACTACTGCCTTCAAAACACAGCTTAAGACACTCCTTGATAAAGGTCTCACGGCTGGTCATTTAGATCAGGAAACCTTTAAATTCCTTTTTGTTAAACAACCCGTTGTTCCCATCTTCCATGTACTCCCAAAGGTACACAAGTCCTTGGAAGATGTAAAGGGCCGACCAATAGTGTCTGGAATAGGCTCATTATGTGAGAAGTTGTCAGAATGGCTGGACTGCATCTTACAGCCTTTAGTTTTGACACTCCCCAGTTATTTAAGAGACACGAAACAAGTCTTACAAAAGTTTGAGAATTTTCAGTATGAGCCTAATAACCACTGGCTTACGATAGACGTGGTTTCCCTTTATTCCTCTATCCCACATTGTGTGGGTTTAAGAGCGATCAAATATTTTTTAGAGAACAACACTAATTATACTCCCATTTTCATTGATTATCTAGTCGAGGTTACTGAGTTTCTTTTGACTCATAATTATTTTACATTTCAAGACTCCCATTATCTCCAGGTAGGTGGAACTGCAATGGGGGCAAAATTTGCCCCCTCATTTGCGAATTTAACCATGGGCTAGTGGGAATCTTTGTTTCTTTTTGGAGAACGTAACATTTTTAGTCCCAACATACGCACATATCGTTATATAGACGATTTGCTGTTGGTATGGTCTGGGAATGACTGTCTGATAAAAGAGTTCATGGATTATCTTAATGACAACCCATGTGGCCTACGCTTTACTCACGAGTACAGCAGATACAGTATCAATTTTCTGGACATTACCTTATCGTTTAATTATGACACCAGCAAAGTAGAAACCACCATGTACAGAAAACCCATTTCGGGTAACACTCTGTTACATGGGTCCAGTAACCATCCCAAACATGTTCCTTATTCTATAATTAAGGGACAGTTACTCAGGGCCAAAAGAAACTGTACCAATCCATCGGATTTTGAACATCAAAGTTCAGAACTGACTAAAAGATTCCTCGAGAGGGGATATAATAAAAGACTGATTCAAAAGGCAAAAGCAGAAATTGAGACAATTGACCGTAAATCGCTACTGAGTGAAAGAAAAAGAGACAAAAAATCTCAATTTTCTACAGATAAAGTCAATTTTGTGACCCAATACTCCTCTGATTATCATAGAATTTGTGAAGTGATTAAAAAACATTTACCCATGCTTTCAGCGGATGACAGATTACAGCATGTAGTGCAAAAAGGTTGCAATTTCTCTTACAGAAAAGGAGTAACCTTGGGTAATATCCTGTCACCCAGCGAGTTAAAAAGTGATAAATTGAAAAGTTCCTGGTTACAGGTGACAGGAATGCACAGATGTGGTTATGGCCAGTGTATTCCATGCAGTTTTGGACATATGTCAAAAACTTTTTCATCATACACCAATGCAAAGACTTATCAACTAGATACATGTGTTAACTGCAGGTCCAAATACGCAGTATACATGATCTGGTGTACATGCAATAAGAAACAATATATTGGGTGTACAATCCGAGAGGTCAGAGAGAGAATTAGGGAACACCTCTCTGACATTAAAAGGAAAGATGAATGTTCTGAATTAGCAAACCATTTCATTCGGGAACACAATAGTGACAATAAAACACTGAAATGGATGGTAATTGAAGCTGTCAGACTGCCCAAACGTGGGGGCAACATTGGTAAATTACTCCTGAAACGTGAGGCATTCTGGATTTTCCATTTAGACACCAGAATCCCTAAGGGTTATAACTCAATTTTTGATCTAATCAATTTTTGGGAATAATGTTTTCTATCACAGCATTGCAATCATTGCAATGTAGTGTTACTGATATTTACTTGATTGTGAACTTTGAACCTCCATCAAACGAATGTAGTTGCATTAATATTTCTATTTGTCCATTGACTTCCAATGGCTTCATAGGTATGAAAGTGTAGTGATATTTATAATGTTATATTTCCACAACTATGTATTATTAGTTATCACAGCCTTTAAAGCTCATAAAATTGAGTGCAAATAAATTCATTGGATTGAGTGCTCTTCTATATTATACACATTGTGGTAGGATTGTCACCTCCTCTTACAAAACATCTAATACATCTAGTATACATTATTACTTTCATTGTGGCAATTACATATGACCTTAATGCTAAAACTTTACCTATAAGGAATATTGTTGTTTGGTCTTTTTCTTTAATACAATTTATTTACCTTTTTAGCAACACATGTCTTTGCACTATAGAAAACAGTCCAAAGTCCAGCACCCTTAAATGCCCAATGCACGCTGCAGGGTTCCTGCAAACCCCCAAATGGATACAAACAAAAGATGTAGCAGCATAAGTATTTTACCAATTTATTATGGCACAAAGTCCACAACGTTTCGGGTGTTACCCCTTAATCATGTGAATACATAATGGCACTGTCCTTATATACCTTTACACAGGTGTAATCAAATAGTAATTGACAACTTGTTAGTAAATTACAACTCCTCAATGTTACACCCTCTAGTGGTTATTTCATGTCATTATAACCTTGAATTTACATATTTTCATTATCCTTCAACAAATGGTATAAAAAGAACAAAGTGCACAAAAATCACTTAAAAAAAGATTTAAAATCATGGAAGGCAGATATAATCACATCAAACTTAGAGGAGTACTATCCATTTAACAGAATCTGGAAAATCCTAAGAAGTTTTTTAATAAAAAAAAAAAGGGTCCAATCTAGATCTCTATTCATCCCTTTTGGCAGCAAAGTCCCCAACTTAAAGATCCAAAAAGCCTCTCTTTTCTTTAATAAGTTTTCCCTACCTGATAAGAAAGTGCAACTACCTATTAAATGCACTTCCATTTTTTTGCTGTTATTTAATCTGACATGATAGTCATTGGTCAGTTATCTAACATTGAATTAATTCCACCTTAAATGTCTACCTACAGGTACATCCTGGTAACTTTAGTCACATGTTTGATTCAACCAATAAGTGAAGGGCAAGCACTATTTATTTTAGCATTTTTACCTGGGAGTATGCTTATGATTAAGGCTGCACTAGCCGAAACATGTAAGGAATACTTTCTAGCTTTGCATTCTTTCTTACTTATTTTAATGTATATGAAATAAAGATCGTTTTTATCATTCATCCTGGGAGAAGTGCCGGCTTTTTCTTTCTGCAATTCAAGCTATCTACTTTCCCTGACCGGCTTCTGGGCACCTCTCAGCTGTGTTGTGCTGTGGATCAGTTCACTCTATAGTGATGCTTTGGGAGACGGATCACTGGAACGCTATTGGAGGATTGTAACACGTGATACCCGGAAGTGCATTGGAGCCCGGGTCTGGAGCGCATACTGAAGACTAACGCCGGCTGTTTTGTTCAAGATCCTGCTTGTCAGACTGTCCCTTCTACCTGGGGTGGTGAGTAACCGTCCTTTGGTATTGTTATGGTCTCTCTGTGATTTCAGGCTGCACTACATATATGGCTCAGTTCATGGAACATTGTAACTTATAGCGTTTTAGTGACAGTGTATGCGCTCCATCTCTTTTATTCACTAACTTGCATCTCCTACATTATAACTGTGGATTGGAGCTGATATATATATATGTATATATTTCTTTCATGTAATTAACAAGAGTCCATGAGCTAGTGACGTATGGGATATACATTCCTACCAGGAGGGGCAAAGTTTCCCAAACCTTAAAATGCCTATAAATACACCCCTCACCACACCCACAAATCAGTTTTACAAACTTTGCCTCCAAGGGAGGTGGTGAAGTAAGTTTGTGCTAGATTCTACGTTGATATGCGCTCCGCAGCAAGTTGGAGCCCGGTTTTCCTCTCAGCGTGCAGTGAATGTCAGAGGGATGTGAGGAGAGTATTGCCTATTGAATGCAGTGATCTCCTTCTACGGGGTCTATTTCATAAGGTTCTCTGTTATCGGTCGTAGAGATTCATCTCTTACCTCCCTTTTCAGATCGACGATATACTCTTATATTTACCATTTCCTCTACTGATTCTCGTTTCAGTACTGGTTTGGCTTTCTACAAACATGTAGATGAGTGTCCTGGGGTAAGTAAGTCTTATTTTCTGTGACACTCTAAGCTATGGTTGGGCACTTTATTTATAAAGTTCTAAATATATGTATTCAAACATTTATTTGCCTTGACTCAGAATGTTCAACTTTCCTTATTTCCAGACAGTCAGTTTCATATTTGGGATTATGCTTTAAATTATCATATTTTTTCTTACCTCAAAAATTTGACTTTTTTCCCTGTGGGCTGTTAGGCTCGCGGGGGCTGAAAATGCTTCATTTTATTGTGTCATTCTTGGCGCGGACTTTTTTGGCGCAAAAATTCTTTTCCGTTTCCGGCGTCATACGTGTCGCCGGAAGTTGCGTCATTTTTGACGTTATTTTGCGCCAAAAATGTCGGCGTTCCGGATGTGGCGTCATTTTTGGCGCCAAAAGCATTTAGGGCGCCAAATAATGTGGGCGTCTTATTTGGCGCCAAAAAATATGGGCGTCGCTTTTGTCTCCACATTATTTCAGTCTCATTTTTCATTTGCTTCTGGTTGCTAGAAGCTTGATGTTTGGCATTTTTTTCCCATTCCTGAAACTGTCTTATAAGGAATTTGATCTATTTTGCTTTATATGTTGTTTTTTCTCTTACATATTGCAAGATGTCTCACGTTGCATCTGAGCCAGAAGATACTACAGGAAAACCACTGCCTGCTGGATCTACCAAAGCTAAGTGTATCTGCTGTAAACTTTTGGTAGCTATTCCTCCAGCTGTTGTTTGTAATAATTGTCATGACAAACTTGTTAAAGCAGATAATATTTCCTTTAGTGATGTACCATTGCCTGTTGCAGTTCCCTCAACATTTAAGGTGCAGAATGTTCCTGATAACATAAGAGATTTTGTTTCTGAATCCATAAAGAAGGCTTTGTCTGTTATTTCTCCTTCTAGTAAACGTAAAAAGTCTTTTAAATCTTCTCTCTCTACAGATGAATTTTTAAATGAACACCATCATTCTGATTCTTTGGACTCTTCTGGTTCAGAGGATTCTGTCTCAGAGATTGATGCTGATAAATCTTCATATTTATTTAAGATGGAATTTATTCGCTCTTTACTTAAAGAAGTACTAATTGCTTTAGAAATAGAGGATTCTAGTCCTCTTGATACTAATTCTATACGTTTGGATAAGGTTTTTAAAGCTCCTGCGGTTATTCCAGAAGTCTTTCCTGTTCCTAATGCTATTTCTGCAGTAATTGCTAAGGAATGGGATAAATTGGGTAATTCATTTACTCCTTCTAAACGTTTTAAGCAATTATATCCTGTTCCGCCTGACAGGTTAGAATTTTGGGACAAAATCCCTAAAGTTGATGGGGCTATTTCTACCCTTGCTAAACGTACTACCATTCCTACGTCAGATGGTACCTCGTTTAAAGATCCTTTAGATAGAAAAATTGAATCTTTTCTAAGAAAAGCTTATCTATGTTCAGGTAATCTTCTTAGACCTGCTATATCATTGGCTGATGTTGCTGCAGCTTCAACTTTTTGGTTGGAAACTCTAGCGCAACAAGTAACAAATCGTGATTCTCATGATATTATTATTCTTCTCCAGCATGCTAATAATTTCATCTGTGATGCCATTTTTGATATTATTAGAGTTGATGTTAGATTTATGTCTCTGGCTATCTTAGCCAGAAGAGCTTTATGGCTTAAGACTTGGAATGCTGATATGGCTTCTAAATCAACTCTACTTTCCATTTCTTTCCAGGGAAACAAATTATTTGGTTCTCAGTTGGATTCTATTATTTCAACTGTTACTGGTGGGAAAGGAACTTTTTTACCACAGGATAAAAAGTCTAAAGGTAAAAACAGGGCTAACAATCGTTTTCGTTCCTTTCGTTTCAACAAAGAACAAAAGCCTGATCCTTCGTCCTCAGGAGCAGTTTCAGTTTGGAAACCATCTCCAGTCTGGAATAAATCCAAGCCTGCTAGAAAGGCAAAGCCTGCTTCTAAGTTCACATGAAGGTACGGCCCTCATTCCAGTTCAGCTGGTAGGGGGCAGGTTACGTTTTTTCAAAGAAATTTGGATCAATTCTGTTCACAATCTTTGGATTCAGAACATTGTTTCAGAAGGGTACAGAATTGGTTTCAAGATGAGACCTCCTGCAAAGAGATTTTTTCTTTCCCATGTCCCAGTAAATCCAGTGAAAGCTCAAGCATTTCTGAATTGTGTTTCAGATCTAGAGTTGGCTGGAGTAATTATGCCAGTTCCAGTTCCGGAACAGGGGATGGGGTTTTATTCAAATCTCTTCATTGTACCAAAGAAGGAGAATTCCTTCAGACCAGTTCTGGATCTAAAATTATTGAATCGTTATGTAAGGATACCAACGTTCAAGATGGTAACTGTAAGGACTATATTGCCTTTTGTTCAGCAAGGGAATTATATGTCCACAATAGATTTACAGGATGCATATCTGCATATTCCAATTCATCCAGATCATTATCAGTTCCTGAGATTCTCTTTTCTAGACAAGCATTACCAATTTGTGGCTCTACCGTTTGGCCTTGCTACAGCTCCAAGAATTTTCACAAAGATTCTCGGTGCCCTTCTGTCTGTAATCAGAGAACAGGGTATTGTGGTATTTCCTTATTTGGACGATATCTTGGTACTTGCTCCGTCTTTACATTTAGCAGAGTCTCATACGAATCGACTTGTGTTGTTTCTTCAAGATCATGGTTGGAGGATCAATTTACCAAAAAGTTCTTTGATTCCTCAAACAAGGGTAACCTTTCTGGGTTTCCAGATAGATTCAGTGTCCATGACTTTGTCTTTAACAGACAAGAGACGTCTAAAATTGATTACAGCCTGTCGAAACCTTCAGTCTCAATCATTCCCTTCGGTAGCCTTATGCATGGAAATTCTAGGTCTTATGACTGCTGCATCGGACGCGATCCCCTTTGCTCGTTTTCACATGCGACCTCTTCAGCTCTGTATGCTGAACCAATGGTGCAGGGATTACACGAAGATATATCAATTAATATCTTTAAAACCGATTGTTCGGCACTCTCTAACGTGGTGGACAGATCACCATCGTTTAATTCAGGGGGCTTCTTTTGTTCTTCCGACCTGGACTGTAATTTCAACAGATGCAAGTCTCACAGGTTGGGGAGCTGTGTGGGGATCTCTGACGGCACAAGGAGTTTGGGAATCTCAGGAGGTGAGATTACCGATCAATATCTTGGAACTCCGTGCAGTTTTCAGAGCTCTTCAGTTTTGGCCTCTTCTGAAGAGAGAATCGTTCATTTGTTTTCAGACAGACAATGTCACAACTGTGGCATACATCAATCATCAAGGAGGGACTCACAGTCCTCTGGCTATGAAAGAAGTATCTCGAATTTTGGTTTGGGCGGAATCCAGCTCCTGTCTAATCTCTGCGGTTCATATCCCAGGTGTAGACAATTGGGAAGCGGATTATCTCAGTCGCCAAACGTTGCATCCGGGCGAATGGTCTCTTCACCCAGAGGTATTTCTTCAGATTGTTCAATTGTGGGGGCTTCCAGAGATAGATCTGATGGCCTCTCATCTAAACAAGAAACTTCCCAGGTATCTGTCCAGATCCCGGGATCCTCAGGCGGAGGCAGTGGATGCATTATCACTTCCTTGGAAGTATCATCCTGCCTATATCTTTCCGCCTCTAGTTCTTCTTCCAAGAGTAATCTCCAAGATTCTGAGGGAATGCTCGTTTGTTCTGCTAATAGCTCCGGCATGGCCTCACAGGTTTTGGTATGCGGATCTTGTCCGGATGGCATCTTGCCAGCCATGGACTCTTCCGTTAAGACCAGACCTTCTGTCACAAGGTCCTTTTTTCCATCCGGATCTGAAATCCTTAAATTTAAAGGTATGGAGATTGAACGCTTGATTCTTGGTCATAGAGGTTTCTCTGACTCCGTGATTAATACTATGTTACAGGCTCGTAAATCTGTATCTCGAGAGATATATTATAGAGTCTGGAAGACTTATATTTCTTGGTGTCTTTCTCATCATTTTTCTTGGCATTCTTTTAGAATACCGAGAATTTTACAGTTTCTTCAGGATGGTTTAGATAAGGGTTTGTCCACAAGTTCTTTGAAAGGACAAATCTCCGCTCTTTCTGTTCTTTTTCACAGAAAGATTGCTAATCTTCCTGATATTCATTGTTTTGTACAAGCCTTGGTTCGTATAAAACCTGTCATTAAGTCAATTTCTCCTCCTTGGAGTTTGAATTTGGTTCTGGGGGCTCTTCAAGCTCCTCCGTTTGAACCTATGCATTCATTGGACATTAAATTACTTTCTTGGAAAGTTTTGTTCCTTTTGGCCATCTCTTCTGCTAGAAGAGTTTCTGAATTATCTGCTCTTTCGTGTGAGTCTCCTTTTCTGATTTTTCATCAGGATAAGGCGGTGTTGCGAACTTCTTTTGAATTTTTACCTAAAGTTGTGAATTCCAACAACATTAGTAGAGAAATTGTGGTTCCTTCATTATGTCCTAATCCTAAGAATTCTAAGGAGAAATCATTGCATTCTTTGGATGTTGTTAGAGCTTTGAAATATTATGTTGAAGCTACGAAATCTTTCCGTAAGACTTCTAGTCTATTTGTTATCTTTTCCGGTTCTAGGAAAGGCCAGAAAGCTTCTGCCATTTCTTTGGCATCTTGGTTGAAATCTTTAATTCATCTTGCCTATGTTGAGTCGGGTAAAATTCCGCCTCAAAGAATTACAGCTCATTCTACTAGGTCAGTATCTACTTCCTGGGCGTTTAGGAATGAAGCTTCGGTTGACCAGATCTGCAAAGCAGCAACTTGGTCCTCTTTGCATACTTTTACTAAATTCTACCATTTTGATGTATTTTCTTCTTCTGAAGCAGTTTTTGGTAGAAAAGTTCTTCAGGCAGCGGTTTCAGTTTGAATCTTCTGCTTATGTTTTTTGTTAAACTTTATTTTGGGTGTGGATTATTTTCAGCAGGAATTGGCTGTCTTTCTTTTATCCCTCCCTCTCTAGTGACTCTTGTGTGGAAAGATCCACATCTTGGGTAGTCATTATCCCATACGTCACTAGCTCATGGACTCTTGTTAATTACATGAAAGAAAACATAATTTATGTAAGAACTTACCTGATAAATTCATTTCTTTCATATTAACAAGAGTCCATGAGGCCCACCCTTTTTTGTGGTGGTTATGATTTTTTTGTATAAAGCACAATTATTCCAATTCCTTATTTTATATGCTTCGCACTTTTTTTCTTATCACCCCACTTCTTGGCTATTCGTTAAACTGATTTGTGGGTGTGGTGAGGGGTGTATTTATAGGCATTTTAAGGTTTGGGAAACTTTGCCCCTCCTGGTAGGAATGTATATCCCATACGTCACTAGCTCATGGACTCTTGTTAATATGAAAGAAATGAATTTATCAGGTAAGTTCTTACATAAATTATGTTTTTCCAGCACTATTTTGCACTATTTTTTTTGAGCTTTCAGTCACATCCCCCTTTTTTTTTTTTTCTTCCTACACCATCACTAATGAGGGATCATCTATAACATAACTATATTGGACTCTACCTAAGTATACGCTTGGAAATTCTACATCATATTTTCACTGAACCTGGGATTACAAATTACACTCAACGGATAGGAACAATTTGTGACTTCTCACTACACCATGGCAAAGACCCCGCTGGGCGCTTAGTGCCCCATTTGTGTACCAAGGTGGTGTAGTACTGCTTAAGTGGTACTTTCTTTAGTGGTACTTTTTCCATATATATATATATATATATATAATTTTTTTATTTGCATATTATCAAGATTGTCTGGCACATCTTATGAGTCTTTTTGTATGTTGATAAACATGGATCCATGTTAATGTACTATTTGAATATTCCACATAGGTACCTTTGCATATTGCATATTTATTGTTTTAAACTTTTGTTTTAATTATTATTAATTGTTTGAACTGTCAACATTTATTGTCATTAATTAATAAATACACGTGTAATACCTATTCACATCCTAGCCCACTTCTAGTTGAGGCGCTCAGGCTACATCCATATATTCTTATGAAAAAGGTAGTTGAACTGTATAAAACAGGAAAGGGATATACAAAGATATCAAAAGAATTGAGAATGCAAATCAGCAGTGTTCAAACTCTAATCAAGAAGTGGAAAATGAGGCGTTCTTTTTGATAACATACTGCATTCATCTTGCCATCAATGCTGACCAAATTTCCTTTGCCATTGTAGCTCACACATCCCCAAAACATCAGCAATCCACCTCTGTGTTTCACAGTAGGAGTGGTGTACCTTTCATCATAGGCCTTGTTGACTCCTCTCCAAATGTAGCGTTTATGGTTGTGGCCAAAAAGCTCAATTTTGGTCTCATCACTCCAAATGATTTTGTGCCAGAAGGTTTGAGGCTTGTCTCTGTGCTGTTTGGCATATTGTAAGCGGGATACTTTGTAGCATATGCGTAGTAATGGCTTTCTTCTGGCGACTCGACCAAGCAGCCCATCTTTCTTCAAGTGCCTCCTTATTGTGCATCTTGAAACAGCCACACCACATGTCCTGTATTTCACCTGAAGTTATTTGTGGGTTTGTCTTTGCATCCCGAACAATTTTCCTGGCAGTTGTGGCTGAAATTTTAGTTGGTCTACCTGACCGTGATTTGGTTTCAACAGAACCCCTCATTTTCCACTTTTTGATTAGTTTGAACACTGCTGATTGGCATTCTCAATTCCTTGGATATCTTTTTAAATCCCTTTCCTGTTTTATACAGTTCAACTACCTTTTCCCACAGATCCTTTCACAATTCTTTTGCTTGCCCCATGACTCAATCGTCAGTGCAGCACTGGATGAAAGATGCAAGGGTCTGTCAGGAGTCAAACTCATTGACCTTTTATACACTCACATTAATTACAAGAAAACAGATCACAGGTGAGGATGGTTACATTTAATAACCATTCAAAACCCTTTGTGTCATTTTGTGTGCATGTTATCAGGCCAAAATCACTAGGGTATGTAAACTTTTGATCAGGGTCATTCGGGTAGTTTCTGTTATGATTTGAAAAGCGTAAACACAGTTGATTGATAATAAATGGCTTCAGCTAAACACTAACCATGAGTGAAAGAAAAGTCTTTGTGTTATTCATATTTTTTGAAAAATGGCCAAGAAATCATAAATTCTGTCAGGGTATGTAAACTTATGAGCACAACTGTATGTGTGTGTGTGTGTATATATGTGTATGTATGTATATATATATATATATATATATATATATATATATATATATGTATGTGTGTGTGTGTGTGTATGTATATATATATATATATATATATATATATATATATATATATATATGTATATATATGTGTGTGTATGTATATATATATATGTGTTTGTATATGTTGGTATTCTAAAGATGTGGTGAGTCCACTGGTTCCTCTTAATTACTGTTAGGAATACCACTCATTGCAAGCAGGAGGAGGCAAAGAGCACCACAGTAAAAACTGTTAAGTATCACTTTCCTACCCATAAACCCTAGTCATTCTCTTTGCCTTTATGTACATGGAGGAGGTGAAGTTTAGGGTGTAAATTATATAGTGTTTCTGTGAAGATTGAGACTCCAGTCAAGCTACAGGGTATAGCTTTATTCCACGTTAGTCGAGCTGTGGTGGCTTTAAAGCAGTAGGGAACTTGCAAAGTGGTACTTGCTGCGTTTCTCTACTTATGCTGCCCTGACCTCAGATATGTAAGTTGGTTACTTGGCTATCTGTATTTCTCTTGTTAAGTGTATCCAGTCCACGGATCATCCATTACTTGTGGGATATTCTCCTTCCCAACAGGAAGTTGCAAGAGGATCACCCACAGCAGAGCTGCTATATAGCTCTTCCCCTCATTGCCATATCCAGTCATTCTCTTGCAACTCTCAACTAAGATGGAGGTCGTAAGAGGACTGTGGTGTTTTATACTTAGTTTATTTCTTCAATCAAAAGTTTGTTATTTTTAAATGGTACCTGAGTGTAACTCAGATCCTTTGCTGTTCTCACATATTCTGAGGAGTGAGGTAACTTCAGAGGGGGAATAGCGTGCAGGTTTTCCTGTAATAAGGTATGTGCAGTTAAAATATTTTTCTTGGGATGGAATTTGCTAGAAAATGCTGCTGATACCGAAGTAATGTAAGTAAAGCCTTAAATGCAGTGATAGCGACTGGTATCAGGCTTATTAATATTGATACATACTCTTCTAAAAGTGTATTTTAAAATGTTTGCTGGCATGTTTAATCGTTTTTTACATATGTTTGGTGATAAAACTTATTGGGGCCTAGTTTTTTCCACATGGCTGGCTTGAATTTTGCCTAGAAACAGTTCCCTGAGGCTTCCCACTGTTGTAATATGAGTGGGAGGGGCAAAAATTAGACACAGACATCCAGCTTCTTCCTGCATGATCCAGGACTTCTCTGAAGGGCTTAAAAGGCTTCAAAAGTCGTATTGAGGGAGGTAAAAAGCCACAGTAGAGCTGTGGCAGTTGTTGTGACTGTTTAAAAAACGTTTTTGTCATTTGTTATTCCGTTTTTGGTATTAAGGGGTTAATCATCCATTTGCAAGTGGGTGCAATGCTCTGCTAACTTATTACATACACTGTAAAAATTTCGTTAGTGTAACTGCATTTTTTCACTGTTATTTCAAAATTTGGGAAAATTTGGGTTTGGACAAAGGCTTATCAGCTAGTTCTTTAAAAGGACAGATCTCTGCTCTGTCTATTCTTTTGCACAAGCGTCTGGCAGAAGTTCCAGACGTCCAGGCATTTTGTCAGGCTTTTTTTAGGATTAAGCCTGTGTTTAAAACTGTTGCTCCCCCGTGGAGCTTAAACTTGGTTCTTAAAGTTCTTCAGGGAGTTCCATTTGAACCCCTTCATTCCATTGATATTAAACTTTTATCTTGGAAAGTTCTGTTTTTGATGGCTATTTCCTCGGCTCGAAGAGTCTCTGAGTTATCTGCCTTACATTGTGATTCTCCTTATCTGATTTTTCATCCAGACAAGGTAGTTCTGCGTATCAAACCTGGGTTTCTTTCATGTAATTAGCAAGAGTCCATGAGCTAGTGACGTATGGGATATACATTCCTACCAGGAGGGGCAAAGTTTCCCAAACCTCAAAATGCCTATAAATGCACCCCTCACCACACCAACAAATCAGTTTTACAAACTTTGCCTCCTGTGGAGGTGGTGAAGTAAGTTTGTGCTAGGTTCTACGTTGATATGCGCTCCGCAGCAGGTTGGAGCCCGGTTTTCCTCTCAGCGTGCAGTGAATGTCAGAGGGATGTGAAGAGAGTATTGCCTTTTTTAATTCAATGATCTCCTACGGGGTCTATTTCATAGGTTCTCTGTTATCGGTCGTAGAGATTCATCTCTTACCTCCCTTTTCAGATCGACGATATACTCTTATATATACCATTACCTCTACTGATTCTCGTTTCAGTACTGGTTTGGCTTTCTACTACATGTAGATGAGTGTCCTGGGGTAAGTAAGTCTTATTTTCTGTGACACTCTAAGCTATGGTTGGGCACTTTTATATAAAGTTCTAAATATATGTGTTTAAACATTTATTTGCCTTGATTCAGGATGTTCAACGTTCCTTATTTTCAGACAGTCAGTTTCATGTTTGGGATTATGCATATGGATAATCAATTTTTTTCTTACCTTAAAATGTGACTTTTTTTCTTGTGGGCTGTTAGGCTTGCGGGGGCTGATTTTTTTGACGTTTTTTGCGCCAAAAAATGTCAGCGTTACCGGATGTGGCGCCATTTTTGGCGCCAAAAGCATTTAGGCGCCAAATAATGTGGGCGGCTTTTTTGGCGCTAAAAAATTCGAGCGTCTTTGTTGTCTCCACAATATTTAAGTCTCATTATTTATTGCTTCTGGTTTCTAGAAGCTTGTTCATTGGCATTTTTTTCCCATTCCTGAAACTGTCATTTAAGGAATTTGATCAATTTTGCTTTATATGTTGTTTTTTCTTTTACATATTGCAAGATGTCTCTATTGGACTCTGAATCAGAAGCCACTTTTGGAAAAACGCTTAACTGAGTTTCAGTTCTACCAAAGCTAAGTTCATTTATTTTAAATGTTATACATGTTTATCTTTAGCTATGGTTTGTAATAAGATATTTTGTTATACTTTTACATGCGGAATCCATTAGTATTTATACTTTATATATTTTCTTTTCTTACAAGAAATATTTAGAAGACTTATAAGAAATATTTTTCTGATTCTATGTTAAAGGCTTTGTCTGACTTCGTGCCTTCTAATACAATTTTTAGGTCTTTTTCACTTCTTTTTTAATTATTGAAGTTTCAAATGACCAACAACATACTAATTTATTTTTCTCTGATGATGTTTTTTTCAGAAATTTTCTTCATCAGATATTGACACAAACAAATCTACTTTCTTATTATTTTTCAATTATTAAAGTACATTTGTTCTTTGTTGAAAAGGTGTTGATTATTTTGGATATTAAGGTAACTAGTTCTTTAAGACTAGCTGACATCATTTCTGCCTATTTATTTCTTTAGAGGTTTTCTTTCCAATTCCCTATACTAGGGAATGGAATAGGCTGAGAACTTTCTTTTATTCCTTTTTCAAAAAGGTTTTTAAACTATATTCTTTGCCAGCAGTTAAACTTAATTTGGAGGGTTCTCCAATTTATTGGGGCTATCTCTAATTCTACTAATTATGCTATTGTTTCTATAGCAAAATAGTATTTATTTTCCTTTAGATAGCTGTATCTTATTTATGGAAAATTATTTAGTTTCAGGCTTGGCCCTGTGATTTATTTCGATATTGCTTCATTTTCTCTGTTTACTTTAAGATCAAGTATCAGATTATGATTTATTTTAGCATTGTTAAAGGGACAACATTTTCTAGACTAGGTGCTGTTGCATTTGTCTTGTTGTTTTGCATTTATTGATTATGCAAGTCCACTGTATTGGCTGGTCCTTTAAACTGAACTATCATGCTAATAATTTCATTTGTGTCTTCATTTTATTGAATATTTTCGCAAATGAGGGTTAATCTATGTCTTTAGCTGTTTTGGCTAGAAGAATTTTGTGATTTTTTAAAAAAAAAAAAAAAAAAAATCCATATTTCCTTTGTTCTAAGATAATCAATTATTTGTTTTATAATTGGATTTAATTCTTATCTGTTACTCTGGGCTTCAAGGTTGAGTTCTAAGACTAAAACTTTAAGCTTATACTAGTTTGGTTGTTCTTATTAGGAACGACTTCCTGAGTTCTTTCCCAAGTAACATGTCTATATTTGGAGTTCGAAATCAGCTCCCTAAATTTGCGATGTACGTGCCGTATTCCAGCTTGGCTGGAAAGGGGCAGGTTAAGGCTTCTTTGAAATTTATTTCCAAATTTCTTTGATTTTATTCCAGCAAGGCTAACACTTTCTTTAACTGTGTTTCTGTCCTATGTTTTTTGGGTACTGTTGAAGCATGGCTGGGCACCCATGGGGTTCAAGCGCTGCTCAGACCTGGAAACTTCTTTGCTATTTCTTCCAGTTTCTTTTGAGAAACCGGGTTTTGAAGTTTTATTCAAATTATTTTGCCTTTTTATGGTCTTTGATAGCATTATTTGTTTTCATTAGATACAATAAATGCATATTTTCATTTTTCTGTTTTCATTCAGATTATTTTCTGAGGATGCGGAATCTCATATGATTCACTTACTCTTCAGGACATAGTTAGAGGATCTTCTTTTCTAAAGCTCTTGATTCCTCACACAAGGGTCACCTTTTTTAGGTTTCCAGATAGTTTGTGTCACTGTCCTTGTCTCTATCAGACAAGGGATAATGTTATTGGGTTCCGTCTATCGGTACCTTTAGTCTCTATTATTTCCTTCAGTTGCTATATATGCATAGAAGTTTTAGGTCTTATGACCACAGCATTGGATTCAATTCCCTTTGCTTATTAACATGATTGGAGGATCAATTTGCCTTAAAGTTCGTTTGATTCCTCAGATAAGGGTAACCTTTTTAGGTTTCCTAATAGATTCAGTGTTCTTGATTCTGTCTCTGACGGACAAGAGGCGTCTGAAATTGGTTTCAACTTATCGAAACCTTCAGTCTCAATCATTCCCTTCGCTAGTCTTATGCATGGAAATTCTAGGTCTTTGACTGCTGCATTGGACGCGATTCCCTTTGCTCGTTTTCACATGCGACCTCTTCAGCTCTGTATGCTGAACTAGTGGTGCAGGGATTTTACAAAGATATCTCAATTATTATCTTTAAAACCGATTGTTCGATACTCTCTGACGTGGTGGACAGATCACCATCGTATAGTTCAGGGGGCTTCTTTTTGTTCCTCCAACCTAGACTATGATCAACAGATGCAAATCTGACAGGTTGGGGAGCTGTATGGGGGTTTCTGACAGCACAAGGGGTTTGGGAATCTCAGGAGGTGAGATTACCAATCAACATTTTTGGAACTCCGTGCAATTTTCAGAGCTCTTCAGTCATGGCCTCTTCTAAAGAGAGAATCGTTCATTTGTTTTCAGACAGACAATGTCACAACTGTGGCATACATCAATCATCAAGGAGGGACTCACAGTCCTCTGGCTATGAAAGAAGTATCTCGGATACTGGTATGGGCGGAATCCAGCTCCTGTCTAGTTTCTGCGGTTCATATCCCAGGTATAGACAATTGGGAAGCGGATTATCTCAGTCGCCAAACGTTACATCCGGGCGAATGGTCTCTTCACCCAGAGGTATTTCTTCAGATTGTTCAATATGGGGACTTCCAGAAATAGATCTGATGGCTTCTCATCTAAACAAGAAACTTCCCAGGTATCTGTCCAGATCCAGGGATCCTCAAGCGGAAGCAGTGGATGCATTGTCACTTCTTTGGAAGTATCATCCTGCCTATATCTTTCCGCCTCTAGTTTTTCTTCCAAGAGTAATCTCCAAGATTCTGAAGGAATGCTCGTTTGTTCTGCTGGTGGCTCCAGCATGGCCTCACAGGTTTTGGTATGCAGATTTTGTCTGGATGGCCTCTTGCTAACCGTGGACTCTTCCGTTAAGACCAGACCTTCTGTCGCAAGGTCCTTTTTTCCATCAGGATCTCAAATCCTTAAATTTAAAGGTATGGAGATTGAACGTTTGATTCTTAGTCAAAGAGGTTTCTGTGACTCTGTGATTAATACTATGTTACAGGCTCGTAAATCTGTATCTAGGGAGATATATTATAGAGTCTGGAAGACTTATATTTCTTGGTGTCTTTCTCATCATTTTTCCTGGCATTCTTTTAGAATTCCGAGAATTTTTCAGTTTTTTCAGGATGGTTTGGATAAAGGTTTGTCTGCAAGTTCCTTGAAAGGACAAATCTCTGCTCTTTCTGTTCTTTTTCACAGAAAGATTGCTAATCTTCCTGATATTCTTTGTTTTGTACAAGCTTTGGTTCGTATAAAACCTGTCATTAAGTCAATTTCTCCTCCTTGGAGTTTGAATTTGGTTCTGGGGGCTCTTCAAGCTCCTCCGTTTGAACCTATGCATTCATTGATCATTAATTACTTTCTTGGAAAGTTTTGTTTCTTTTGACCATCTCTTCTGCTAGAAGAGTTTCTGAAATATCTGCTCTTTCTTGTGAATCTCCTTTTCTGATTTTTCATCAGGATAAGGCGGTGTTGCGAACTTCTTTTGAATTTTTTCCTAAGGTTGTGAATTTTAACAACATTAGTAGAGAAATTGTGGTTCCTTCATTATGTCCTAATCCTAAGAATTCTAAGGAGAGATCATTGCATTCTTTGGATGTAGTTAGGGCCTTAAAATAATTATGTTGAAGCTACTAAGAGTTTCCGAAAGACTTCTAGTCTTTTTGTTATCTTTTCTGGTTCTAGGAAAGGTCAGAAGGCCTCTGCCATTTCTTTGGCATCTTGGTTGAAATCTTTATTTCATCATGCTTATGTCGAGTCGGGTTAAACTCCGCCTCAAAGGATTACAGCTCATTCTACTAGGTCAGTTTCTACTTCCTGGGCATTTAGGAATGAAGCTTCGGTTGATCAGATTTGCAAAGCAGTAACTTGGTCTTCTTTGCATACTTTTACTAAATTCTACCATTTTGATGTGTTTTCTTCTTCTGAAGCAGTTTTTGGTAGAAAAATACTTCAGGCAGCTGTTTCAGTTTGATTCTTCTGCCTATATTTTTAGTTTATTTCTTTATAAGATTTAAACTTTATTTTGGGTGTGGATTATTTTCAGCGGAATTGGCTGTCTTTATTTTATCCCTCCCTCTCTAGTGACTCTTGCGTGGAAAGATCCACATCTTGGGTAGTCATTATCCCATACGTCACTAGCTCATGGACTCTTGCTAATTACATGAAAGAAAACATAATTTATGTAAGAACTTACCTGATAAATTCATTTCTTTCATATTAACAAGAGTCCATGAGGCCCACCCTTTTTTGTGGTGGTTATGATTTTTTTGTATAAAGCACAATTATTCCAATTCCTTATTTTTTATGCTTTCGCACTTTTTTCTTATCACCCCACTTCTTGGCTATGCGTTAAACTAATTTGTGGGTGTGGTGAGGGGTGTATTTATAGGCATTTTGAGGTTTGGGAAACTTTGCCCCTCCTGGTAGGAATGTATATCCCATACGTCACTAGCTCATGGACTCTTGCTAATATGAAAGAAATGAATTTATCAGGTAAGTTCTTACATAAATTATGTTTTTTACCTAAGGTGGTTTCTAACAGGAATATCAATCAAGAGATTGTTGTTCCATCATTGTGTCCTAATCCTTCTTCAAAGAGGGAACGTCTTTTGCATAATCTGGACGTAGTCCGTGCCTTGAAGTTTTACTTACAGGCTACTAAAGATTTTCGTCAAACATCTGCCCTGTTTGTCGTTTACTCTTGACAGAGTTGAGGTCAAAAAGCTTCGACAACCTCTCTCTCCTTTTGGCTTCGGAGCATAATACGCTTAGCCTATGAGACTGCTGGACAGCAGCCCCCTGAAAGGATTACAGCTCATTCTACTAGAGCTGTGGCTTCCACCTGGGCCTTTAAAAATGAGGCCTCTGTTGAACAGATTTGCAAGGCTGCGACTTGGTCTTCGCTTCACACCTTTTCAAAATTTTACAAATTTTACACTTTTGCTTCTTCGGAGGCTGTTTTTGGGAGAAAGGTTCTACAGGCAGTGGTTCCTTCCGTTTAAGTTCCTGCCTTGTCCCTCCCATCATCCGTGTACTTTAGCTTTGGTATTGGTATCCCACAAGTAATGGATGATCCGTGGACTGGATACACTTAACAAGAGAAAACATAATTTATACTTACTTGATAAATTTATTTCTCTTGTAGTGTATCCAGTCCACGGCCCGCCCTGTCCTTTTAAGGCAGGTCTAAATTTTAATTAAACTACAGTCACCACTGCACCCTATGGTTTCTCCTTTCTCGTCTTGTTTCGGTCAAATGACTGGATATGGCAATGAGGGGAGGAGCTATATAGCAGATCTGCTGTGGGTGATCCTCTTGCAACTTCCTGTTGGGAAGGAGAATATCCCACAAGTAATGGATGATCCGTGGACTGGATACACTACAAGAGAAATAAATTTATCAGGTAAGCATAAATTATGTTTTTCCTAGTCTCTGAGGAAGAGGTATCCTCTCATACTTAGTAGCTGTCCTCATGTCAGACAGCGGTGCAGGTAAGTGCGGTTCTTCCTGGTGGGAGAGGGGCAGTTAAGATTCCCTGCTTAAATATATGTAAGGGACAGTATTAGCTCACCCATGGGATGGAGTTCGCTATGACATGTAGCAGGCACAGTGTTGGGGAGAGACTGTGTGGGACACACTGTTTTTTTTTTACTATGGGCTCGTTTTGTGTGTTGGGTGCTGCACTGGCTCTTAATTGTAAGCTTGCGGTAGTTAAGCTGGTTGTTACTATTAGAAGACGGGCGGTTTTGAATTAACCACGCCCACCTCCTTACCTGTGCGGCAGGAGTTTTTTTTACGCCTTGCTGACATCTGTTACATCATCGTGCCTGCTTGTCTAGGCTCTGTACGCTGAGGAGGCTGTTTTGTATGCATGGCTGCGTGGTGAGGGAGCGCATAGAGTTCCGTTTCATGTGGTGGTTAGGGCACCTCAGTATACTGAGGTGTGGAGGGAGGTTGAGTTAGTGGAGTATTTTAAAAAAAGAAAGACTTGCTAATTTTGTTAGAATTTTGGCAACAAATTCGGGGTTAGTGTTCCACCTTTTTGCCTTATCAATCTAGGGTGAGCCTTAGCACTAAGGGTTCTGTTGAATAGCGATAACAATTTAAAGTGAGAGAAGGTGGGGGTAGGGCAGAGTATATTATACACAAGAGATTTAGTGGTTAAGGGCGAATTGCCCAATTTGAGTTTTATAATCTCCTAACCACTGATACCTCCTGCCACAGATTTAAAGTTATGAGCAAGGTACAACTAACAAGTAATTGTAAATAGACTTACAAGTAAGAATAGGTAACTTAAATCTGTGAGGAAAATTCCACTAATGCCCTAGCAAAGTCAGAGCTAGATTGTATTTAGTTAGAAAAAATGTTTTTCTCCATTCATACACTAAAGTTTATTAAAGTCAATATTTTAACCACACATACATTTAGCAAGAGCTAAAAATTAAAAACACTGCACCCAAGTTGAGCTATGGTTTTTTAAATTAGTCTGAAATCAGCATCAAAGGTATCTAGCAGCAAAATTATAAATATAGGCTAAGCCCTTACAATCCGAGGGCTAGATTAAGTTTAAATTTTACCAAGTTTTAAAGCTGCATTATACCAGACCAACAAGGGTGAGCAAGTTAAAAAGAAGGGAAAGACAGAGCTTATCCCAGAGGACCCATAAGCTCTGTCTTTCCCTTCTTTTTAACTTGCTCACCCTTGTTGGTCTGGTATAATGCAGCTTTAAAACTTAGTAAAATTTAAACTTAATCTAGCCCTCGGATTGTAAAGGCTTAGCCTATATTTATAATTTTGCTGCTAGATACCTTTGATGCTGATTTCAGACTAATTTAAAAAACCATAGCTCAACTTGGGTGCAGTGTTTTTAATTTTTAGCTCTTGCTAAATGTATGTGTGGTTAAAATATTGACTTTAATAAACTTTAGTGTATGAATGGAGAAAAACATTTTTTCTAACTAAATACAATCTAGCTCTGACTTTGCTAGGGCATTAGTGGAATTTTCCTCACAGATTTAAGTTACCTATTCTTACTTGTAAGTCTATTTACAATTACTTGTTAGTTGAATAGCGATAACAGTTTACAGTTGTCTAGAGAGATATTAACCAGATATGTCACATGGATCAGGAGTCAACTCAGTTCAATCCTTGTTTGCTGTGTTTAGACGCACAAATTGCAGCACCCATGCAGTTCTGTTCTTCCTGTGTTAAACGTTGCAAGGTAAAGATATATATATATATATATTTTTTTTTAATGTGGAGCCTAATGTCTCTCCGGAAGATGCTTTCCAGGTGATACCAAGGCCTTCCCCTATTTTGTCCCAAGCCTCTATGGCATCTAACACTGTGTCCTGCGCTTCCTCTATAACGCCCAGTGGAGCATTTTTAAAGGCAGAGATTGCTGCACAGGTATCCTCAAGGGTATCTGCAGCTTTGGCCGAGTTTCCCATATTTTCTTCGAAGAGCAAGCCTAAGAATTCAGAGAATAGGGTATCTGTTTCTAACACTGAACCTCAGGTTGTTTTAAGATCAGAGGATGAGGACGACTCTCACTCGGAGGGTGAAATTTCATATTTGGACAGTGTAGTGCCCTTCTCTGATAGGGAAGGATCTTCCTTCAGATTTTAACTGGAACACCTTTGCTTACTATTAAAGGATGTTTTAGCCACCTTGAATGACTCAGAGACTCAGTGGTAACGCCTAAGAAGTGCAGTAAACTTAATAGTTTTTTTGATGTTCGTTCCTCTTCAGAGGTTTTCCTGGTACCAGATAGGGCTAAGGAAATCATAGTCCAGGAGTGTTTTTTACACAGTCTCCGGTGTTTAGGAAAATGTTTCCGGTAGAGTCATTTCTTTGGGAATCTTGGTCTTCGGTGACCAAGGTAGAGGGTACCATTTCTACCCTGGCCAAGAGGACTACTATACCTATTGAGGATAGTTGCTCCTTCAAAGATCCTATGGATAAAAAGATGGAGGCTTATCTAAATAAGATTTATGTACATCTTGGTCTCCAATGGCAACCAGTGGTATGTATTGCCACGGTGACTAGTGCAGCCTCATATTGGTTTAAAGCATTGTCGGAGTCTCTACAGGAGGAAACCACTCTAGATGAGATCCAGGACAGGATCAGAGCTCTCGGGTTCGCAAATTCATATATTGCTGACGCGGTCCTTCAGGTCCTTTATACTGGAAGCTAAATCTTCACGTTTTAGCTACACAAGCTTTATGGTTGAAGCCTTGGTCATCTGATGTGTCGTCTAAGGTTAAACTGATGGCTCTTCCTTACAAGGGGAAGACCTTATTTGGACCAGGTTTGGCGGAAATCATTTCTGATATTACAGGCGGAAAATGGTCTTTCTTTCATGTAATTAGCAAGAGTCCATGAGCTAGTGACATATGGGATATACATTCCTACCAGGAGGGGCAAAGTTTCCCAAACCTCAAAATGCCTACAAATACACCCCTCACCACACCCACAAATCAGTTTTACAAACTTTGCCTCCCATGGAGGTGGTGAAGTAAGTTTTTGTGCTAGATTCTACGTTGATATGCGCTTCGCAGCAGGCTGGAGCCCGGTTTTCCTCTCAGTGTTGCAGTGAATGTCAGAGGGATGTGAAGAGAGTATTGCCTATTTGAATTCAATGGTCTCCTTCTACGGGATCTATTTCATAGGTTCTCTGTTATCGGTCGTAGAGATTCATCTCTTACCTCCCTTTTCAGATCGACGATATACTCTTATATACCATTACCTCTACTGATTCTCGTTTCAGTACTGGTTTGGCTTTCTACTACATGTAGATCAGTGTCCTGGGGTAAGTAAGCCTTATTTTTTGTGACACTCTAAGCTATGGTTGGGCACTTTTATATAAAGTTCTAAATATATCTGTTTAAACATTTATTTGCCTTGATTCAGGATGTTCAATATTCCTTATTTCAGACAGTCAGTTTCATTATTGGGATGATGCATATGAATTAAACATTTTTTCTTACCTTAAAAATTGACTTTTTTTCCTGTGGGCTGTTAGGCTTGCGGGGGCTGAAAATATTTCATTTTATTGCGTCATCTTGGCGCGGGACTTTTTTGGCGCAAAAATTTTCTTTGTCATTTCCGGCGTCATACTTGTCGCCGGAAGTTGTCATGTTTTTTGACGTTTTCGCGCCAAAAATGTCGGCGTCACCGGATGTGGTGTCATTCTTGGCGCCAAAAGCATTTAGGCGCCAAATAATGTGGGCGTCTTTGTTTGGCGCTAAAAAATATGGGCGTCATTATTGTCTCCACATTATTTAAGTCTAGTTGTTTTTTGCTTCTGGTTTGCTAGAAGCTTGTTCATTGGCATTTTTTCCCATTCCTGAAACTGTCATTTAAGGAATTTGATCAATTTTACTTTATATGTTGTTTTTTCTATTACATATTGCAAGATGTCTCAGATTGACCCTGAATCAGAAGCTACTTCTGGAAAATCGCTGGCCTGATTGCTGGATCTACCAAAGTTAAGTGTATTTGCTGTAAACTTGTGGTAACTGTCCCTCCGGCTGTTGTTTGTGATGAATGTCATGGATAAACTTGCTAATGCAGATATTTCCTTTAGTAATGTTCCATTACCTGTTGCTGTTCCATCAACATCTAATACTCAGGGTGTTCCGTGTAATATAAGAGATTTTGTTTCTAAATCTATTAGGAAGGCTATGTCTGTTATTCTTCTCTTCCAGTAAACGTAAAAGGTCTTTTAAAACTCTCTCCATTTTCCAGATGAATTTTTTTGTTTTGAAATAATTTTTTATTGAGACAATAGATAGAAATAACAAAAAAAGGGAGTGTGTCCCAGCACAAGACAAATACAAAAGAAAAATAGCTGATACAGATCACATATGAAAAGGTACATAAGGATTAAGACATTGGTGTGCTAATATAGGATTTGTTGAAGATATTATCTAGGACAATAGAGTTTCAATATTATATAATAGGAGTCAATGATATGGAGATATCTAGGTTGAAATCAGAGAGATAACATTTGACATAAGTTATAGCACCGACTTTATGACCTTAAATACAGAATGCGCACAGTGAAATCAAAACATGTGTGACTGGGGGCATATAGGAAATGAAGTCTCAGTTTTATAATACAGGTAACTAGTGGTCCCTACTCTCAAATAAGGGGTATTCTATACACTGAAAATAGTGAGAGAAAGGGAGCTGGCATTTATCAGGCCTCCCGTAGGCCTGCGTATATAGGGGGGTGAGGGATGCAGCGGGCAAGAGCCGCCTCATAATGGGGGGGGAGAGGGGGAGGAAGGGGAAGGGGAGGGGGGGGGCGGAGCAAGATAATTTGTCTTAAGATATAAACTACAGGGCGATGTGAAATGGAATGGAATAGAATCTGAGGCTTTTGAGTATACTCCTGGATAACATCTCTAAAATATGAAAACTAGGGCATGTGAATGTAAGGGAGATTGATTGAAGTATGTTCAATTTATCCCTTTTGCAATTCTAAGGGGTATAGAGAGATTCAGGTGCATAATCAATAAACCTAGTTAAAACAAAGCGCTAGTACATTAATCAAACACCAGCAAGCTCTTTAGTTAGAGGAGTTGTGTATTAGGATCCTGCTTTACTAGGGAGATCTGAGAAGGATAGTGAAAAATTAAATTAAGTCTTCTATTGGAAGGAGCTCCTATAAGTACAGCATAACTTACAATAACATATTTAAATGTAGAAGCTAAGGAACATCCTGTCACTCTCAGATCATAGATCTAGCATAATATAACCAGTGAGACCCTTATAAACCAAGCAAATATAACCTATTATAACATGAACCATAATAGTAAGAAGACTTATACTTCTAAATATCTCAGCTTGCACTAGGATGCAAATATATAAACATTTAAGCCACATAGGACAGCTAACAAAAGCAGTACAGTCAAATATGTAGTGTACAGTTCTGGGCCATAAGAAGTATATTAATTAAGCTAGCAGGAACTCCGCCTAGATGTAACTACTGCATTTTATCACAAAGTTAAGTAAATTAGTAGATAATGTATAGTCTCACACTCTAACTCACAAAAGGCCTGGTTCAAAATACAATACAACAACATCACATCACTCTTAGATTTTTAAAATAGAGATCCTGGCAGCCACATAAACTGTTACAGTATGAAAAAAGAAAAATGTGATCCCTTATTTTATAACTGTAATAATAAAAAAGAAAAAAAAACGTTCTAGTATAACATTTAAGGCCCATTATGTAAAGGAGAATAGTATGTGACGCTGCTAGTTACATTCTATCTAGTGACTATTGTAAACTTTAAGAGTGTGTAACACACAGAGAATAAAAAGGGGAAAAACAATTAAAGAAATAAGGTAGCAATAAAGCCCTGATGCTTTTTGCAGTAGTAGACTCATTATCATGGCAATCTCCTCATCACAGAATTATACCACGCTAGGGAGTCAAGTCCAACGTATAAGTCAAATCAGCCCACACCAATGGTAGGAGCTGCAAAAGAGGGGAACATAGATCCATTCGCAGCAAGACCTTGTAAATAAAAGAGCAGTGAATGCTTGCCTGTTCTGACAGTCCCAGTGGTCCAGTTCATAAAAAGCAAAACTGTACCAGCCGTTGTGTGTGCTATGAAAACCGGGATTGTAGGTCCATCTATGCCTGCATGAATTCTTCTCTTGGCTGAGACATGTTCTGTGTAAGCGTGCTGTCTGTGAGATAAGCGGCGCAGGGAGGAAGCAGTATGACTCTAAACTGCTCTCAGGTCAGATTTTAAGTAATCATAATGGTATACATAACCAACATCACATCTGACATGTAGATTACATCTTCATTAAAGTTGGTCTGTAAGGCTAGGAAATAACTAACGGCTCTGTAGAGTGTAATGTAAGATTTTTCAACTGCCGTAGGGGAGATAAGCAGTAGAAGTGCTGTATCCTCACTTCACCCTACGCCACATAGATCCAAAAGAGCTGCAAATGCCTGACTGCACAAATAGCTCGAGTGTCCAGCTTGTAAGAGATAAAACTTTGCCAGCCACAATGGATTCTGTGTATTCCAGGAGAGATGATCCCCAGGGGGAGATCATAACAGTTTGTCCATCTGTGCACTTGAAGCTTCATCTCATGAGGTGTACTACTGAGGAGATTGCGGTCGCAGCCTTGGGATGCCAAGAAGGGCTAACGTAAGATCTGAGCATATAAGGGTTCTGAAAGTTATCAAGGCGCAGTCCAAGTTCCCCCATGTGTAAGAGATGGCGTCAGAAATGCTGCAGTCAAGTGCAAGGGTTCTTTTATCAGGCAGTCGCAATATTGCCTCTTCCACTGAACAGGCAAGCTCCCTCCGTTACATGCGGAATGACAGGGTAAAGTGGGTATCGGAGTCTGGCATGACACCGCTGATGCAGCATTCAGTAGGGGATAAGTTGGAGCCATAAATTGAAGCTCCGGTTGCTCCTCCATGTTTACTGCAGATTCCATTGGGTAATCAGCACCACATCTAATGGGCTCTCTCAGGTCCTGAAAGTGGTACGACATGCGATGCCCTAGTTCCACGATACAAGCCTCATTTCAGAGTAGGATACCTCCATAGTTTAGGAGTAGTGCTAAGTGTTCTCTCGCCCGACCAGGTTGCTTTTGCAGAAGCGATAAAAATACGGAGATTCAGGCTGTAGTTTATACCGACGCTGGCCTCACTTCATTGAAGGGGCGCTTGGTGTCGGCAGTGTCCTTAGGAATGATGGGTTTCTATATTAAGAATAGCATTAGGTAATACTCTGAGGACTACAGAACAGAAAAAAAATAAGTTTCAGGGATGGTACACCATATAATATTTCAGAAAAGTGCCCCTCATAATCAGGAGCTGCATGATAGCACGTCTGGTCTCAACGGCAGTTGGCTCCGCCCCCTCCAGATGAATTTTTAAATGAAACATCATCATTCTGATTCTGTTTCTGATGATGATTTGTCTGGTTCAGAAGATTCTGTTTCAGAGATTGACACTGATAAATCTTCATATTTATTTAAAATGGAATTTATTCGTTCTTTACTTAAAGAGGGTCTTGAATTGCATTCGAAATAGAGGAATCTGTCCTCTTGATACTAAATCTAAACGTTTAAACTCGTTTTTTTAAAACCTCCTGCAGTTTATTCCGGAGGTTTTTCCCGTCCCTGATGCTATTCCTGAAGTAATTTCCAGGAATGGAATAATCTGGGTAATTCATTTACTCCTTCTAAACGGTTTTAAGAAATTATATCCTGTGCCATCCTGACAGATTAGAGTTTTGGGACAAAATCCCTAAGGTTGATGGGGCTATCTCTACTCTTGCTAAACGTACTACTATACCTACAGCAGATAGTAACTTCCTTTAAGGATCCTTTAGATAGGAAAATTGAATCCTTTCTAAGAAAAGCTTATTTATGTTCAGGTAATCTTCTTAGGGCCTGCTATATCTTTGGCGATGTTGCTGCAGCTTCAACTTTCTGGTTGGAGGCTTTAGCACAACAAGTAACAGATCATAATACTCATAGCATTGTTAATCTTCTTCAACATGCTAATAACTTTATTTGTGATGCCATCTTTGACATAATTAGGGTTGATGTCCAGGTATATGTCTTTAGCTATTTTAGCTAGAAGAGCTTATGGCTTAAAACTTGGAATGCTGATATGTCTTCCAAGTCAACTTTGCTTTCCCTTTCTTTCCAAGGTAATATATTGTTTGGTTCACAGTTGGATTCTATTATTTCAACTGTTACTGGGGGGAAAGGAACTTTTTACCACAGGATAAAAAATCCAAAGGTAAATATAGGGCTGCTAATCGTTTTCGTTCCTTTCGTCACAATAAGGAACAAAAGCCTGATCCTTCCCCTACAGGAACGGTATCAGTTTGGAAACCATCTCCAATCTGGAATAAATCCAAGCCTTTTAGAAAGCCAAAGCCAGCTCCCAAGTCCACATGAAGGTGCGGCCCTCATTCCAGCCCAGCTGGTAGGGGGCAGATTACGATTTTTTCAAAGAAATTTGGATCAATTCGATTCACAGTCTTTGGATTCAGAACATTAGTTTCTCAAGGGTACAGAATAGGTTTCAAGATAAGGCCTCCTGCAAGAAGATTTTTTCTTTCTCGCGTTCCAATAAATCCAGTGAAGGCTCAAGCATTTCTGAAATGTGTTTCAGATCTAGAGTTGGCTGGAGTAATTGTGCCAGTTCCAGTTCTGGAACAGGGTCTGGGGTTTTACTCAAATCTATTCATTGTACCAAAGAAGGAGAATTCCTTCAGACCAGTACTGGATTTAAAAATATTGAATCGTTATATAAGAATACCAACATTCAAAATGGTGACTATAAGGACTATTCTGCCTTTTGTTCAGCAAGGGCATTATATGTCCACAATAGATTTACAAGATGCATATCTGCATATTCCGATTCATCCAGATCACTTTCAGTTTCTGAGATTCTCTTTTCTAGACAAGCATTACCAGTTTGTGGCTCTGCCGTTTGGTCTAGCAACAGCTCCAAGGATTTTTACAAAGGTTCTCGGTGCCCTACTATCTGTAATCAGAGAACAGGGTATTGTGGTATTTCCTTATTTGGACGATATCTTGGTACTTGCTCAGTCTTCACATTTAGCAGAATCTCATACGAATCAACTTGTATCGTTTCTTCAAGAACATGGTTGGAGGATCAATTTTACCAAGAGTTTGTTGATTCCTCAGACAAGGGTAACCTTTTTAGGTTTCCAGATAGATTCAGTGTCCATGACTCTGTCGTTAACGGACAAGAGACGTCTTAAATTAGTTTGGAAGACTTACATCTCTTGGTGCTCCTCTCATCATTTTTCCTGGCATTCTTTTAGAATTCCTAGAATTTTACAATTTCTTCAGGATGGTCTGGATAAAGGTTTCTCTGCAAGTTCTTTGAAAGGACAAATTTCTGCTCTTTCTGTGTTGTTTCACAGAAAGATTGCTAATCTTTCTGATATTCATTGTTTTGTTCAGGCTTTGGTTCGTATCAAACCTGTCATTAAGTCAATCTCTCCTCCTTGGAGTTTGAATTTGGTTCTGGGGGCTTTGCAAGCTCCTCCGTTTGAACCTATGCATTCTCTGGACATTAAATTACTTTCTTGGAAAGTCCTGTTCCTTTTGGCCATCTCTTCTGCTAGAAGAGTTTCAGAGTTATCTGCTCTTTCTTGTGAATCTCCTTTTCTGATTTTTCATCAGGATAAGGCGGTGTTGCGAACTTCATTTAAATTTTTACCTAAAGTTGTGAACTCTAACAACATTAGTAGAGAAATTGTGGTTCCTTCATTATGTCCTAATCCTAAGAATTCTAAGGAAAGATTGTTGCATTCTTTGGATGTAGTTGTATGTTGAAGCTACTAAGGATTTCCGAAAGACTTCTAGTCTATTTGTTATCTTTTCCGGTTCTAGGAAAGGTAAGAAGGCCTCTGCCATTTCTTTGGCATCTTGGTTAAAATCTTTGATTCATCATGCTTATGTCGAGTCGGGTAAAATTCCGCCTCTAAGGATTACAGCTCATTCTACTAGGTCAGTTTCTACTTCCTGGGCGTTTAGGAATGAAGCTTCGGTTGATCAGATTTGCAAAGCAGCCTTGGTCTTCTTTGCATACTTTTACTAAATTCTACCATTTTGATGTGTTTTCTTCTTCTGAAGCAGTTTTTGGTAGAAAAGTACTTCAGGCAGCGGTTTCAGTTTGATTCTTCTGCTTATAATTTCAGTTTTTTTCATTATAAGATTTAAACTTTATTTTGGGGTGTGGATTATTTTTTCAGCGGAATTGGCTGTCTTTATTTTATCCCGCCCTCTCTAGTGACTCTTGCGTGGAAGCTCCACATCTTGGGTATTTATTATCCCATATGTCACTAGCTCATGGACTCTTGCTAATTACTTGAAAGAAACATAATTTATGTAAGAAACTTACCTGATAAATTAATTTCTTTCATATTAGCAAGAGTCCATGAGGCCCACCCTTTTTTGTGGTGGTTATGATTTTTTTGTATAAAGCACAATTATTCCAATTCCTTATTTTTTATGCTTTTCGCACTTTTTTCTTATCACCCCACTTCTTGGCTATTCGTTAAACTGATTTGTGGGTGTGGTGAGGGGTGTATTTGTAGGCATTTTGAGGGTTGGGAAACTTTGCCCCTCCTGGTAGGAATGTATATCCCATACGTCACTAGCTCATGGACTCTTGCTAATATGAAAGAAATGAATTTATCAGGTAAGTTCTTACATAAATTATGTTTTTCTGCCCCAGGATAATAGGAGCAAGCCTTCCGAAGGGAAGTCAGAGTAATTTTGTTCCTTTCGTAACTTTAGAGGAGTCATCCTCGTCTGAACAGGATAGTAACAAGCCATCCTGGTAACCTAACTAGTCCTGGAGTAAGGGAATGCAGACCAAGAAACAGGCGACCGACTCTCAAGTCGGCCTGAAGGGGTTGCCCCCGATCCAGGCTTGGATCAAGTAGGGGCAGACTTTCTCAGTTTGCTCAAGTCTGGTTAAGAGACGTGCCATATCCGTGGGTGGTGGAAATTGTCTCTCAGGGCTACAGTTTAGAATTCAAGGGTTGTCCTCCCAGGGGCAGGTTTCACTTTTCCAGATTATCTGCAAGCCAGATAAAGAGAGAGGCGTTCTTAAAGTGTGTCGAAGATCTTTCAGTCCTGGGAGTGATTGTACCGGTTCCCAAGAAAGGGGGAACCTTCCGCCCGATACTGGATTTAACATGCCTCAACAAATTCCTCAAGGTTCCGTCCTTCAAGATGGAGACCATTCATACAATTCTTCCTTTGATCCAAGAGGTTCAGTATATGACGACCATAGATCTAAAGGATGCATACTTGCATGTTCCTATTCACAGGGATCATCACAAGTTTGCATTTCTAGGTCATCCATTTCAGTTTGTGGCCTTGCCACGGCCCCCAGGGTATTCTTGAAGGTCCTAGGAGCTCTCCTAGAGGTGGTCTGATCCAGGGGGATAGCAGTGGCCCCTTATCTAAACGATATTCTATTTCAGGCTCCTTCCTTTCCAGAGGCAGCATCTCACACAGAGATGTTACTGTCTTTCCTCCGGTCTCACGGGTGGAAGGTGAATCTGGAAAAGAGTTCTCGGGTTCCAGCGATAAGAGTAGTATTTCTAGGGACAATCATAGACTCGGTCCTGATGAAGATATTCCCGACGTAGACCAGAACAGACAAGCTTCTATCATCTTGTCGAGTCCTACAGGAGACGCCTCGCCCTTCAGTTGTATGGAGGTAATTGGTCTAATGGTGGCTGCCATGGACATTGTTCCATTTGCTTGATTTCATCTCAGAGCTCTACAGTTAAGCATGCTCAGCCAGTTGAACAGAGATTATATGGATTTATCCCCAAAGCTATCGCTAGATCAGAAGACGAAGGACTCTTCGGTGGTGGCTGTCTTGGGATCACCTGACCCAGGGCACCTGCTTTCGGAGACCTTCTTGGGTGATAGTGACTACGGACACCAGCCTAATGGGCTGGGGTGCAGTCTGAAATTCTTTAAATGCTCAGGGTCTTTGGACTCGAAGAGTCTGAACTTCCGATCAACATCTTAGAGTTGAGGGCGATTTTACAATGCGCTGTTAGCCTGGCCTCAGTTGGCCTTGAGCCAGTTCATCAGATTCCTATCGGAAAACATAACCTCGGTGGTGTACATCAACCACCAGGGGGGAACTCAAAGTTCTCTAGCTATGAGGGAGGTGTCTTGGATCATTCAGTGGGCAGAGGACCACTGTTTGTCGGCCATCCACATCTTGGGAGTAGATAACTGGGAAGCGGCATTCCTGAGCAGGCAGACTTTCCATGAGTTGGACCTCATGGCGTCTCGTCAAAATGCCAAGCTTCCAAAGTACGGGTCCAGGTCGAGGGGTCACATTTTAGCCTTATCGGTTCTCTTGCACAAGCGTTTGCCGGATGTGCCAGATGTTCAAGGCCTTGGTCAGAATTAGGCCTGTGTTTAAGGCGGTTGCTCCTCCTTGGAGCCTTAATCTTGTTCTTAAGGGTTTGTAGTGGCGTCCATTTGAGCCGATGCATTCTCTTGATATAAAGCTTTTATCTTGGAAGGTTTTGTTTCTGTTGGCTATTTCTTCTGCTCGGAGGGTATCTGAACTTTCCCGCCTTGCAGTTTGATTCTCCTTATCTTATTTTTCATGCAGATAAGGCTGTTCTACGCACTAAATTGGGATTCTTTCCCAAAGCTGTCTACTAAGAATATTAATCAGGAAATTGTTGTTCCTTCTCTGTGTCCAAAGCCTTCTTCGGATAAAGAACGTTTGTTATATCATTTGGATGTGGTCCGTGCTCTTAAGTTTTTTTTATTTGGAGGCGACTTAAAGGGACATCATCTTTCGTGATTCATATAGTATGAAATTTAAGCAACTTTCTAACTTACTCCTATTAAATTTTCTTCATTCTCTTGGTATCTTTATTTGAAATGCAAGAATATAAGTTTAGATGCCGGCCCATTTTTAGTGAACAACCTGGGTTGTTCTTGCTGATTGTTGGATAAATACATCCACCAATAAAAATGTGCTGTTAAGAGTGCTAAACAAAAAAAAAGCTTAGATGCCTTCTTTTTCAAATAAAGATAGCAAGAGAATGAAGAAAATTTCATAATAGGAGTAAATTAGAGCATGACATTTTAAGCAACTTTCTATCTGAAAATTGGGGTTCTGTGTCCCTTTAAGACTTTGGAAAGTCTTCTGCTCTTTTTGTTTGTTTTCCCAGAAAGAATAGAGGTCAGAAGGCTTCTGCCTCTACTCTTGCTTTTTGGTTGCGAAGTGTGATTCGCATGGCATATGAGTCTTCTGGGAAGTAGCCTCCTGAGATAATTAGGGTTCATTCCACCAGAGCCGTAGCTTCTTCTTGGGCTTTCAAAAATGAAGCTTCTATGGATCAGATTTGCAAGGCTGCAACTTAGTCCTCCTTACATACCTTTTTCTAAATTTTACAGATTTTATACTTTTGCCTTGGCTGAGGCAGCTTTTGGGAGAGAGGTTCTTCAAGCGGTGCTGCCTTCTGTTTAGGCATGCTGGTTTTTATCCCTCCCTATTCATCTGTGTCCTCTAGCTTGGGTATTGATTCCCAACAGTAATTAAGATGAACCCGTGGACTCACCAAGTCTTTAGAAGAAAACTAAATTTATTTCTTCATGATGTGGCGAGTCCACGGACCCACCCATTTTTTGTAGTTTTTTTTTTTTTTTTTTTATGGGTTTTTAACTAAACCTCAATCACCTCTGCACCTTGTGTTGCTTTCCTTTCTCCATTTACTTTCGGTCGAATGACTGCTGTTTATGGGTAGGGAAGTGATACTTAAAGGGCCATAATACCCAAATGCTTAAACACTTGAAAGTGATGCAGTTTAGCTGTAAAAAGCCGACTAGAAAATATCACCTGAACATCTCTATGTAAAAAAGAAAGATATTTTACCTCAAAAGTTTCTCAGTAGCCACATCCCATTGTAAAAAACTTCTAAGCAGCAAATCAGTATGTCTGTCCCGGGACAGCTGAAGGATTGAGCCTCGTGCACTCTCATCATATTAACCTATTCAGTGTAAGGAAGTTTACAATGAAATCTCATGAGAGTTAAAGGGACAGTAAACCTAAAAAATAATGTTATATAATTCTGCACATGACTATCGGGCCAGCTGACTATACAGCTGGCCCAATGCGCTGAGTAAAAAAAACAGTCCCGCTCAGCAGAGAGCGGGTCTGTAAAAGCGGCATATTTTTAAAAAATTCAAAGGGAAAAAAAGCTTTTATAACAATTGCACTAAAATAATGTTATATAATTCTGCACTATGTGCAGAATTTTATAACTTTATTTTTTAGGTTTACTGACACTTTAAGTGAAATCTCATGAGATCACAGTAAAATAGTTCATGACCTCAGCACTGCTGATGCTGATTGGCTGCTGTTCATTTCTTCATTTTTTTTATTTTTTTTTTACCTGCAGCTGGGCTGCAGCTGGGTATAACTTTTTACACAGAACGTACTCTGCTGAGCTGAGGAAATTGTGAGGTAAATGATCTTCCTTTTTTACATAGAGATGCTCAGGTGATATTTTCCTGTCAGCTTTTTACAGTTATGCTGCATCATTTTTAAGTGATTTAGCATAGGAGTATTATGTCCCTTTAACAGTTTTTACTGTGGTGCTCTTTGCCTCCTGCTGGCAAGGAGTGGTATTCCCAACAATAATTAAGATGAACCCGGGGACTCACCACATCTTGAAGAAATAAATTTATCATGTAAGCATACATTTTGTTATAAATAAATATAAATTTCATTCTTTCAAAAAAATTTTTTTTAAATAAGATTTATTTTAAGTTAACTGTGACACATAGTTGTATCATAAATCTAGTTATCCGGCAGAGAAGACCTGCATTGGGAAAAAAAAAAAAAATAGCCCTCCATGTGGAATAGGTTGATGATGGTTTACTGCTTGGTATGATGCTTTCCAATTATGGATAGCAAGAGCACAAATTCTGTTTGAAAATAGTAAATTAACGCATGCACTTTTTAAACAACTCTCCATCTGAATCATTAAACTTAATTTGTATTTTCCTGTCCCCTTAACATAGATTATTTAATGTAAAATTGAGTATGAGAATTAAACAGGCCAGAACATAAAGGGTAATACAGGACTGTAGTATGCTGGGGTTTCCTGCTTGAGATGTCTTGTTCATCTTTGACATGCATCTGCTCAGGAATGGGAATCTAGCCTGTTAGGAGAATTAGCAGACTGGATTTTTAAAAAACGTCTCTCTAAAGGATATCACAAACTATAATTTTGAATCTAAAACATGAATAAATTGTTTACAGTTTTGTTTTCAGTTTTTGTATAGAATCTCAAAAATAGATTTCTATTCATAAATCTTCATTTGTTTTTCTAGGCTCAGATAGCGTTCCTGCAAGGAGAGAGAAAAGGACAAGAGAATTTAAAAAAGGATCTTGTTAGAAGAATAAAGATGTTAGAATATGCTTTAAAACAGGAAAGGTAAGTGGGTGAGATTTAATCTTGTCACCTCACCGTTAAAGTTTTTCTGTATTTAAAATTTAGTTCAATTTCTTGGTTTTTATATTTTAAATGTACCTTTTTTTTATTTTTTATTTTTTTATTTATTCTCTGTCCTGGAAGGGTCATCTGCCTGCCCCAATGCAGAACCTCCCCCCCCCCCCCCTGTAATATTCTGGGAGTGCAGCCAACCAGGAGGTGATCTGTAGCACCATTTACTTGCTATAGCGCTCACTTGCGGTGATGCCTTGTATGTGCGGTAGCTTCCTTCATGTCAACAGAACAGTATAAATATACAGAATGAAGGAAGCTACCGTTCATGCAAGACATTGTGGCAAGCACAAGTGAATGGCGCCACATGTCTGTCTCTGCTTGTCTGCACCGCAACAGCAGATTACAAGAAAAACTTTTTTTTTTTTGGAATGGGTGTGTCGGACTCTTCCAGGATGTGACATTTAAAAGGCAAATTTAAAATATAAACATATGATTCTGTGTCAACTTGGATGCATTACGTTGTATGTGCCTTAACATTTTCTTCCCCTCCATATAAAAGTAGTTTAACACTTACTGTCCATTTAAAGGCTCAGTAAATGTCTTTTTAAAGGTTTACAGATTTTAATTAAATGCTAAACTTAATGTACAGCTGCTTTTTAGAAGTGTATCTTTATATAAATGTTCTCTTCAAACTGCCCAGCTTGCTCCGGCCGTCGTCCTGTACATTCCCTGGTGTGTGTGTGTGTGTGTGTGTGTGTGTTTTGCTTTTCCCCCCCATTTAGCTAGCAGTTCTGCCTCACTGAAGGCAATAACCTTCCATCTTTACTGCCCCTTTTAATTTATCTGATTTCTGAATGTTCTGTATCAAGAGAGCATAAGAATGTTTGTGGTGTGTTGTGTTTTTTTTTGTTTTTTTTAAATTTGGAATTAAAGCCCAGCCCACCAAAACACAGACCACCAAAACACAGACCACAGTGTGCTAGTGCTTACATATGCTGGACACTATGATTGCACTGCCTTAGATGGGCCTTTTTTTACTGGAAGACAAAGGTGCTGACAGGTATGCGTCTTCATAGCCTGTGGGTTATTACCATGATAATGTACATACGTTTTACACAACCTGGGGTCATAGTCGCATACACCAGATAACACCACATGCAGTTTTAAGCACTTTTGTGTACTCACAGAATTGAGGTATAGTGTCTTCAAATTTACTGCTGTCTGCTTTAGCACATGCCAGAGCTCCTGTCCTCAGCAGGCTCTCGGATATTCAGAAGCCTTTCTGGACCTGTGGGGGAGAACATTTACCCCATTAAATTATGCAAATTATGTGCTGAGTCTATTTCTAATCCTAGATAGGGTAATGCAGCGTTGCATGTGCAGCAGAGTGCTCCAGGATTTACTGCCCGCCATGGTTATCCCCAAGACCTCTCTAATGACCTGAAGCGATATATCCACTCTAAAATGTCAGAACCAATGGCTGTCATACCTCCACCAGATAAGCGCTAACGCAAGCAAAGAGGGAAAAAACCCATTTGCAAGCCATAGGCTCATCAGGGACATGCTTATGGAGGGACCAATTTAGGTACCTTGCACTGTTCAGGTGTAAAGTGGGATCAGAATCCTCCTCTTATGGAGAAGATTATTCAGAAACTCAAAAGACAAAACCCTTCTGCTGATGGAGTGGCAGAAGTGTCCATTAATTTCAGGTTGGAGCACATACATATGCTCTTTTAATAGCCTTGTAGGCTGAGAATCCTCCAACTACAGACAATCTGTTAAGATTGAGTTCTTTATGGCTGCTCCAAAGAAGCCAATTACCTTCCTTGTACTGGTTTCGGTTTCTGACCATCCATTTGTTTTGTTCCTCAACATGTTCCCTTAAACCTCTGAAAAATTGTCGGTATGGGAATCTATTCCAAAGGTGGTGCTAGATGGACTGTCATGCCTTTAGAGGACATATCCTCCTTCAAGGATTTGATAGATGGAAGCCTTCACAGATGAACTTTTCAGCTGTCAGGTTCTGTTTTTATCCAGCTGTCAGTGTAGCATACACTTCTGACTTTATTTACCATGAAGCTTCCTTTGAAAATTTTCAGGATTGCTTTAAGTTGGTCAAGAATGTAAACCATTTAAGGTCTGATGTAGCTCTTGAAAAGTCTTGCATCATTGCGATTAATGCTGCTATGATTGGTCTGGTTAAAGAACCTTATGGCTCAATTTGTGGCCTGCTTTTATATACACAACAGCAGCAGTCTTATGTCCTGCTTATTCCAGGGAAATATTTTGTTTGGACCTGGATTGGATGCTACCATTGCAGCAGAGACTGGAGATAAATTGGCTTTTTGAAGCTAGACAATAAAAGCTATGTGCAGTCTGCTGGGCATTTTTTCTTTTTCTTCTTCTTCTTTTTCTTTTTCTTCTTTTTCTTTTTCTTTTTCTTTTTTTTCTTTTTCTTTTTCTTTTTTTTCTTTTTCTTTTTCTTTTCATCACTCCTGACCAGCAGGAGGCGGCAAAGAGCACCACAGCAAAGCTGTTAAATACCAATCCCCTTACCCACAGCCCCCAGTCATTCTCTGTGCTTGTATCAGTTGCAAGGAGGTGGTAAACTTGGTGTCTGATTCTTCAGTCAAGAGTTTATTTTTTTAAGCAGAGCAAGTTTGCTCTGTGTTTTTTTTCTTGGGGTGTAGCCGTAGTCCATGTCAATCTCTTTAGTAGGGCAGTGGTGGCTTTAAAGCAGTTAGGAACTTGTAAATTGTTCTTTGCTGCGTTTTTCTAACATGTTGCTGCCCTGGTACAGCACACCTGAGTAAGTTTACTCTTTCTTTTCTTCTACAGGCCTATGTGAGAAGCAGCATCCTCTCACGCTGGGTAGGCTGTCCTCCTGCCGGACGGCTAGATGCAGGTAAGTGCCTTTTATCTTCTAAGGATGGGAGATGGTGCACTTTAAACTGCAGACATTATTTGGGTCAGTGTATATTCTAGCTAGGATATCTATTATGGCAGGGTGCAGGCACTCGGTGACATTTAGAGACAGTTTACCCCAGTTTACTCCTTTTTTTTTTTTTCGCTACATGGCATCAGTCTGTGTATTAATTTTAGACTTCATGGTTTCAGGTATTTAAAACGTGTTTTGTACTTTTTTTTTTTTTCACATGATTTGTGCTCTGTGTTTTTTATTTTGTTTATCGGTCCCTGCAAGAAAGCGCACGGCTATAGATTTGCAGCGAGTGCTCCTTATATAATTTTGGTGTGTTGGAAGCGCTCATTGTATGAAAAGCGCAGCTTTCTCCTCAAGTCATTTTTTGTTTTATTCTTAATGCCTTCTGCTTCTAGAGTAAGGTTGCAACTTTTTGGAGCAGTGTTTTTGGGTAGTTGGCTGTTCTGATAGAACGGGAGGTTTAATTGAGCACTCTGCGCGCCTTTCAGATGTCTCCGCCTTTCTTCTTAGTTCTTGCGGAGCGGCACCGTTTTCTGCCTGTTGCCGATGTTTTGTCATGTGACCCTGCATTATCCTCCTGAGAACAGAGCAGGGAGTTTGTTGTCAAAGATTCAATTTCTCTGGGGGGCAGGTCTGTTAAACCGTTTTTGGTATCTACTGCTGAGATGGCTCTGATTCTAAGTAGCCTAGCTGCAGTATATGTCTAAACGTCAGGGTTGCAGTTTCAAGCTCTAGAAGTGGTAATGTAGTTCTCCCTGTAGTAACGAGTAGCCATAGCTGTTATGTATCAGCTGTTTTTAGCTGGTTAAACACTTTTAGCCCCCTTTGAGTTTATAAACCATGTTTGTTTGAAGATAGTTTTTTTTTTTTTTATAGGGGATATACAATCAGTGTCATGTAAGTTTGATGCTGAATATTTTTTTCGCTGTCAGCGATCCACATTCTGACAGGTGGGGAACACTGGAGATAGATCTCATGGCGTCCCGTCTCTATACCTAGCTACCCAGATATGGGTCGAGGTCCAGGGGTCCTCAGGCGGAGATAATAGATGTCTTAGAAGTGCCTTGGAGGTTCAATCTAATTTCTTTTCCTGCCATTACCACTTTCTTTCATGTAATTGGCAAGAGTCCATGAGCTAGTGACGTATGGGATATATAATCCTACCAGGAGGGGCAAATTTTCCCAAACCTCAAAATGCCTATAAATACACCCCTCACCACACCCACAATTCAGTTTTACAAACTTTGCCTCCTATGGAGGTGGTGAAGTAAATTTGTGCTAAGATTTCTACGTGGATATGCGCTTCTCAGCATTTTGAAGCCCGTTTCCTCTGAGTACAGTGAATGTCAGAGGGATGTGAAGGGAGTGTCGCCTATTGAATGCAATGGTTTTCCTCACAGGGATCTTTCATAGGTTCTCTGTTATCGGTCGTAGTGATTAATCTCCTACCACCCTTTTCAGATCGATGATATACTTTCATATTCCATTACCTCTACTGATAACTGTTTCAGTACTGGTTTGGCTATATGTGGATGGGTGTCTTCTGGTAAGTATGTTTTCATTACTTAAGACACTCTCAGCTATGGTTTGGCACTTTATGCATTTATATAAAGTTTTAAATATATGTATTGTACTTTATATTTGCCATGATTCAGGCTTCAGTATATTGCCTTTTGCAGACTGTCAGTTTCATATCTGGGAAATGTATTTTTTTAGGAAAATGTATTTCTTACCTGGGGTATAGTCTTTTTTTCAATTTGACTGTCATTTTCAAATTTGCAGGCAGAATTAGGCTCGCGAGGGCGCAAAATGCTAAAGTTCATTGCATAATTCTTGGCGCAAGATTTTTTGGCGCGGAGTTACGTTTGTTGACGCAAATTCGTCATTTCTGGCGTCTTAGTTGATGCCGGATCCTTTCACAAGGTTGCGTCATCTATGTTTCCGGACGTTTTTGGTGCCAAAAAATATTTTTTCTGTTTGTTGTGCATCATACTTGACGCCAAATATTTTCTTTATTTAAGACCCCATTCTTTTTTGCCTCCTGCCTTTTTTCTATGTCAGAGGGCTATGCTATTTGCATTTTTTTCCCATTCCTGAAACTGCCATATAAGGAAATTGATAATTTTGCTTTATATGTTGTTTTTTTCTCTTACATTTGCAAGATGTCTCAATCTGATCCTGTCTCAGAAATCACTGTTGGAACTCTGCGGCCTGATAACAGCTCTACTAAAGTGCATTTGTTGTAAACTCATGGAAGTTATACCTCCAACTGTGGTTTGTAATAGTTGTCATGATAAACTTTTACATGCAGAGAATGTATCCATCAGTAGTAGTTAATTACCTGTTGCTGTTCCCTCAACATCTAATTCACAAGATATACCTGTAAATTTAAAATAATTTATTTCTGATTCTATTCAGAAGGCTTTGTCTGCCATTCCGCCTTCTAATAAACGTAAAATGTCTTTTAAAACTTCTCATAAGGTTGATGAAATTTCAAATGACCAGCAACATACTGAATTATCCTTCTGATGAGGATCTATCTGATTCAGAAGATCCTGCCTCAGATATTGACACTGATAAATCCCCTTATTTATTTAAAATGGAGTATATTCGTTCTTTGTTAAAATAAGTGTTGATGTGGCGAGATGCAGAGTGTATATATAGCCCCTCCCTTCCCCTCCACCCTCAGTCATTCTCTTTGCCTGTGTTATACTAGGAAGACATGGTAAAGTGCGGTGTTAGTTTTAGTTTCTTCAATCAAGTAGTTTTTTATTTTAAATGGTACTGGTGCGTACTATTTTCCTCAGGGGGATATGGAAGAAGATTTCTGCCCTGAGGTTTGATGATCTTAGCATTTGTAACTAAGATCCACGCTGGTTCCCACAAGACTTCTGAAGGGTACTGGTGCGTACTATTTCTCCAACATAGGTGTGTCCGGTCCACGGCGTCGTCCTTACTTGTGGGATATTCTCTTCCCCAACAGGAAATGGCAAAGAGCCCAGCAAAGCTGGTCACATGATCCCTCCTAGGCTCCGCCTTCCCCAGTCATTCTCTTTGCCGTTGTACAGGCAACATCTCCACGGAGATGGCTTAGAGTTTTTTGGTGTTTAACTGTAGTTTTTATTATTCAATCAAGAGTTTGTTATTTTAAAATAGTGCTGGTATGTACTATTTACTCTGAAACAGAAAAGAGATGAAGATTTCTGTTTGTAAGAGGAAAATGATTTTAGCAACCGTTACTAAAATCGATGGCTGTTTCCACACAGGACTGTTGAGAGGAATTAACTTCAGTTGGGGGAAACAGTGAGCAGACTTTTGCTGCTTGAGGTATGACACATTTCTAACAAGACGATGTAATGCTGGAAGCTGTCATTTTCCCTATGGGATCCGGTAAGCCATTTTTATTACATGAGAAAAAAAGGGCTTCACAAGGGCTTTTAAGACTGTAGACATTTTCTGGGCTAAAACGATTGATATATAAGCATATTTTATACTTCATAGCTTTGAGGAATTATTTTATTCTTGGGAATTATGTAAAATAACCGGCAGGCACTGTATTGGACACCTTACTCTCTAGGGGCTTTCCCTAATCATAGGCAGAGCCTCATTTTCGCGCCTCTATTGCGCACTTGTTTTTGGGAAGCATGACATGCAGATGCATGTGTGAGGAGCTCTGATACATAGAAAAGACTTTCTGAAGGCGTCATTTGGTATCGTATTCCCCTTGGGGCTTGGTTGGGTCTCAGCAAAGCAGATACCAGGGACTGTAAAGGGGTTAATTATAAAAACGGCTCCAGTTCCGTTATTTTAAGAGTTAAAGCTTTCAAATTTGGTGTGCAATATTTTTAAGGCTTTAAGACACTGTGGTGAAATTTTGGTGAATTTTGAACAATTCCTTCATACTTTTTCACATTTGCAGTAATAAAGTGTGTTCAGTTTAAAATTTAAAGTGACAGTAACGGTTTTATTTTAAAACTTTTTTTGTACTTTATCAAGTTTATGCCTGTTTAACATGTCTTAACTACCAGATAGACTGTGTTCTGTATGTGGGGAAGCCAAGGTTCCTTCTCATTTAAATAGATGTGATTTATGTGACACAAAATTTAGAGAAAATGATGCCCAAGATGATTCCTCAAGTGAGGGGAGTAAGCATGGTACTGCATCATCCCCTCCTTCGTCTACACCAGTCTTGCCCACACAGGAGGCCCCTAGTACATCTAGTGCGCCAATACTCCTTACTATGCAACAATTAACGGCTGTAATGGATAATTCTATCAAAAACATTTTAGCCAAAATGCCCACTTATCAGCGAAAGCGCGACTGCTCTGTTTTAGAAAATACTGAAGAGCATGAGGACGCTGATGATACTGGTTCTGAAGTGCCCCTACACCAGTCTGAGGGGGCCAGGGAGGTTTTGTCTGAGGGAGAAATTTCAGATTCAGGGAAAATTTCTCAACAAGCTGAACCTGATGTGATTACATTTACATTTAAATTGGAACATCTCCGCGCCCTGCTTAAGGAGGTGTTATCTACTCTGGATGATTGTGAGAATTTGGTCATTCCAGAGAAATTATGTAAAATGGACAAGTTCCTAGAGGTCCCGGGGCCCCCCGAAGCTTTTCCTATACCCAAGCGGGTGGCGGACATTGTAAATAAAGAATGGGAAAGGCCCGGCATACCTTTCGTCCCTCCCCCTATATTTAAGAAATTGTTTCCTATGGTCGACCCCAGAAAGGACTTATGGCAGACAGTCCCCAAGGTCGAGGGGGCGGTTTCTACTCTAAACAAACGCACCACTATACCCATAGAAGATAGTTGTGCTTTCAAAGATCCTATGGATAAAAAATTAGAGGGTTTGCTTAAAAAGATGTTTGTTCAGCAAGGTTACCTTTTACAACCAATTTCATGCATTGTTCCTGTCACTACAGCAGCGTGTTTCTGGTTCGATGAACTAGAAAAGGCGCTCAATAAAGATTCTTCTTATGAGGAGATTTTGGACAGAATTCATGCTCTCAAATTGGCTAACTCTTTCACCCTAGACGCCACTTTGCAATTGGCTAGATTAGCGGCGAAAAATTCTGGGTTTGCTATTGTGGCGCGCAGAGCGCTTTGGCTAAAATCTTGGTCAGCGGATGCGTCTTCCAAGAACAAATTGCTTAACATTCCTTTCAAGGGGAAAACGCTGTTTGGCCCTGACTTGAAAGAGATTATTTCTGATATCACTGGGGGCAAGGGCCACGCCCTTCCTCAGGATAGGTCTTTCAAGGCCAAAAATAAACCTAATTTTCGTCCCTTTCGCAGAAACGGACCAGCCCCAAGTGCTACGTCCTCTAAGCAAGAGGGTAATACTTCTCAAGCCAAGCCAGCCTGGAGGCCAATGCAAGGCTGGAACAAAGGTAAGCAGGCCAAGAAACCTGCCACTGCTACCAAGACAGCATGAGATGTTGGCCCCCGATCCGGGACCGGATCTGGTGGGGGGCAGACTCTCTCTCTTCGCTCAGGCTTGGGCAAGAGATGTTCTGGATCCTTGGGCGCTAGAAATAGTCTCCCAAGGTTATCTTCTGGAATTCAAGGGGCTTCCCCCAAGGGGGAGGTTCCACAGGTCTCAATTGTCTTCAGACCACATAAAAAAACAGGCATTCTTACATTGTGTAGAAGACCTGTTAAAAATGGGAGTGATTCATCCTGTTCCATTAGGAGAACAAGGGATGGGGTTCTACTCCAATCTGTTCGTAGTTCCCAAAAAAGAGGGAACATTCAGACCAATCGTAGATCTCAAGATCCTAAACAAGTTTCTCAAGGTTCCATCGTTCAAAATGGAAACCATTCGAACAATTCTTCCTTCCATCCAGGAAGGTCAATTCATGACCACGGTGGATTTAAAGGATGCGTATCTACATATTCCTATCCACAAGGAACATCATCGGTTCCTAAGGTTCGCATTCCTGGACAAGCATTACCAGTTTGTGGCACTTCCGTTCGGATTAGCCACTGCTCCAAGAATTTTCACAAAGGTACTAGGGTCCCTTCTAGCGGTGCTAAGACCAAGGGGCATTGCAGTAGTACCTTACTTGGACGACATACTGATTCAAGCGTCGTCCCTTCCACAAGCAAAGGCTCACACGGACATTGTCCTGGCCTTTCTCAGATCTCACGGGTGGAAAGTGAATGTAGAAAAAAGTTCTCTATCTCCGTCAACAAGGGTTCCCTTCTTGGGAACAATAATAGACTCCTTAGAAATGAGGATTTTTCTGACAGAGGCCAGAAAATCAAAACTTCTAAACTCTTGTCAAATACTTCATTCTGTTCCTCTTCCTTCCATAGCGCAGTGCATGGAAGTAATAGGTTTGATGGTAGCGGCAATGGACATAGTTCCTTTTGCGCGAATTCATCTAAGACCATTACAACTGTGCATGCTCAGTCAGTGGAATGGGGATTATACAGACTTGTCTCCGACGATACCAGTAGATCAGAGGACCAGAGATTCACTCCATTGGTGGCTGTCCCTGGACAACCTGTCACAGGGGATGAGCTTCCGCAGACCAGAGTGGGTCATTGTCACGTCCGACGCCAGTCTGGTGGGCTGGGGCGCGGTCTGGGGACCCCTGAAAGCTCAGGGTCTTTGGTCTCGGGAAGAATCTCTTCTCCCGATAAATATTCTGGAACTGAGAGCGATATTCAATGCTCTCAAGGCTTGGCCTCAGCTAGCAAAGGCCAAATTCATACGGTTTCAATCAGACAACATGACGACTGTTGCGTACATCAACCATCAGGGGGGAACAAGGAGTTCCCTGGCGATGGAAGAAGTGACCAAAATCATTCAATGGGCGGAGACTCACTCCTGCCACTTGTCTGCAATCCACATCCCAGGAGTGGAAAATTGGGAAGCGGATTTTCTGAGTCGTCAGACATTTCATCCGGGGGAGTGGGAACTCCATCCGGAAATCTTTGCCCAAATTACTCAATTGTGGGGCATTCCAGACATGGATCTGATGGCCTCTCGTCAGAACTTCAAGGTTCCTTGCTACGGGTCCAGATCCAGGGATCCCAAGGCGACTCTAGTAGATGCACTAGTAGCACCTTGGACCTTCAAACTAGCTTATGTATTCCCGCCGTTTCCTCTCATCCCCAGGCTGGTAGCCAGGATCAATCAGGAGAGGGCATCGGTGATCTTGATAGCTCCTGCGTGGCCACGCAGGACTTGGTATGCAGACCTGGTGAATATGTCATCGGCTCCACCATGGAAGCTACCTTTGAGACGAGACCTTCTTGTTCAAGGTCCGTTCGAACACCCGAATCTGGTCTCACTCCAACTGACTGCTTGGAGATTGAACGCTTGATCTTATCAAAGCGAGGGTTCTCAGATTCTGTCATTGATACTCTTGTTCAGGCCAGAAAGCCTGTAACTAGAAAAATCTACCACAAAATATGGAAAAAATATATCTGTTGGTGTGAATCTAAAGGATTCCCTTGGGACAAGATAAAAATTCCTAAGATTCTATCCTTTCTTCAAGAAGGTTTGGAGAAAGGATTATCTGCAAGTTCTTTGAAGGGACAGATTTCTGCCTTGTCTGTGTTACTTCACAAAAAGCTGGCAGCTGTGCCAGATGTTCAAGCCTTTGTTCAGGCTCTGGTTAGAATCAAGCCTGTTTACAAACCTTTGACTCCTCCTTGGAGTCTCAATTTAGTTCTTTCTGTTCTTCAGGGGGTTCCGTTTGAACCCTTACATTCCGTTGATATTAAGTTATTATCTTGGAAAGTTTTGTTTTTGGTTGCAATTTCTTCTGCTAGAAGAGTTTCAGAGTTATCTGTTCTGCAGTGTTCTCCTCCTTATCTGGTGTTCCATGCAGATAAGGTGGTTTTGCGTACTAAACCTGGGTTTCTTCCGAAAGTTGTTTCTAACAAAAACATTAACCAGGAGATAGTCGTGCCTTCTTTGTGTCCGAATCCAGTTTCAAAGAAGGAACGTTTGTTGCACAATTTGGATGTAGTTCGTGCTCTAAAATTCTATTTAGATGCTACAAAGGATTTTAGACAAACATCTTCCTTGTTTGTTGTTTATTCTGGTAAAAGGAGAGGTCAAAAAGCAACTTCTACCTCTCTCTCTTTTTGGCTTAAAAGCATCATCAGATTGGCTTACGAGACTGCCGGACGGCAGCCTCCTGAAAGAATCACAGCTCATTCCACTAGGGCTGTGGCTTCCACATGGGCCTTCAAGAACGAGGCTTCTGTTGATCAGATATGTAAGGCAGCGACTTGGTCTTCACTGCACACTTTTACTAAATTTTACAAATTTGATACTTTTGCTTCTTCTGAGGCTATTTTTGGGAGAAAGGTTTTGCAAGCCGTGGTGCCTTCCATCTAGGTGACCTGATTTGCTCCCTCCCTTCATCCGTGTCCTAAAGCTTTGGTATTGGTTCCCACAAGTAAGGATGACGCCGTGGACCGGACACACCTATGTTGGAGAAAACAGAATTTATGTTTACCTGATAAATTACTTTCTCCAACGGTGTGTCCGGTCCACGGCCCGCCCTGGTTTTTTTAATCAGGTCTGATAATTTATTTTCTTTACCTACAGTCACCACGGTATCATATGATTTCTCCTATGCAAATATTCCTCCTTTACGTCGGTCAATGACTGGGGAAGGCGGAGCCTAGGAGGGATCATGTGACCAGCTTTGCTGGGCTCTTTGCCATTTCCTGTTGGGGAAGAGAATATCCCACAAGTAAGGATGACGCCGTGGACCGGACACACCGTTGGAGAACGTAATTTATCAGGTAAACATAAATTCTGTTTTTCCTCAGGGGGATATGGAAGAAGATTTCTGCCCTAAGGTTTGATGATCTTAGCATTTGTAACTAAGATCCACGCTGGTTCCCACAAGACTTCTGAAGGTAACCATGAGACATCTTCAGTGTGGAGACCGGTTTCATGCTACAAGCAGCATTAAGGTATGTGCAGCCTTTTTTTTCTGAGGAGACTTGGTGTATCAGAACTGGCTGGCATTATTTCCCTGTATGGGAATGGGGTAAGCAGTAAAACCTATTTTAATAAGAGGGGTGTTACTGGAGTCCCTATTTTATATTTATCATTAGTTGATATTTGGGCATTATGTGACATGGGAGACAATATATAAAACGATGTTTTATGGGTTTTTTTTTTTTTTTTTTGGCACTTAAAACTTATTGGTTTTATGCTTGAGGGTTGTATTGTGTGTGTATTTTTACTTTAGTGCAAAACTGCATTTCCATGCGGTGTTGTTTGGGCCTACTCCAACTTTTGACCTTAAGGGGCGGAGCCTATTTTGGCGCAATTTCTTCAGGCTTAGTAGCAGCAAACAGTAACTCGGTGGCTCCTGGACTGTGTAGCTGGTCTGAATGGTTGGAAACTTGATTCAAAGTACCCTGGGGGCAGGTAGGGGCCACAGCAGAGCTGTGGCGAGATGCAGAGTGTATTTTTATCTATCTTTTGACTACATGTTGATATAAGTACTTCTAAAGCCTTATTTCTGCCCTTGCTTCTGGGTGCAGTAATTTTTGGATTAAAAGGACAGTCTAGGCCAAAATAAACTTTCATGATTCAGATAGAGCATGTAATTTTAAACAATTTTCCAATTTACTTTTATCACCAATTTTGCTTTGTTCTCTTGGTATTCTTAGTTGAAAGCTTAACCTAGGATTTTCATATGCTAATTTCTTAGACCTTGAAGCCCACCTCTTTCAGATTGCATTTTAACAGTTTTCACTACTAGAGGGTGTTAGTTCACGTATTTCATATAGATAACACTGTGCTCGTGCACGAGAAGTTATCTGGGAGCAGGCACTGATTGGCTAGACTGCAAGTCTGTCAAAAGAACTGAAAAAAGGGGCAGTTTGCAGAGGCCTAGATACAAGATAATCACAGAGGTTAAAAGTATATTAATATAACTGTGTTGCTTATGCTGGGAAATGAGTAATAAAGGGATTATCTATGTTTTAAAACAATAAAAATTCTGGTGTAGACTGTCCCTTTAACCAACGATATTAAGTTAAATTTGGGAATAGTTTAACGTTTTTTGTGCATTTTGGAAAAATTGTTCACTTTTTCTTTTCTTAAAGGCACAGTACACGTTTTTTCTAATGTTTATTTTATGCTATAAATAAGTTTTTAACGACTTTTGTGGTATTACTAGTCTGTTCAACATGTCTGCCATTGATTTTCTCATTGTTCTATGTGTTTAGAAGCTATTGTGCAACCCCCTTTAACATTGTGTAACTTTTGTACTGAAAGGGCTTTACAATGTAAAAAGCATATTTTAAATAAAGTAAGTGTGCCTAAGGATGGTTCTCAGTCTGAAGAGAATCAGGATATGCTATCCAATTCTCCCCAAGTGTCACAAACTTTTATGCCCACACAAGTGACACCTAGTACTTCTAGTGTGTCTAATTCCTTTACTCTGCAGGAGATGGCTGCAGTTATGTCAACTACCCTTACAGAGGTATTGTCTAAATTACCAGTGTTGCAGGGTAAACGCAGTAGGTCAAGTATTAATGTAAATACTGAATCCTCTGATGCTTTATTAGCTATTTCCGATGTTCCCTCACAGTGCTCTGAGTTGGGGATCAGGGAATTACTTTCTGAGGGTGAAATTTCTGATTGGGAATGTTTTGTCTCAGACAGATTCTGATGCTATGTCATTTAAATTTAAGCTTGAACACCTCCGCCTGTTGCTTATGGAGGTTTTAGCGACTCTGGATGATTGTGATCCTATTGTGATTCCTCCAGAGAAATTGTGTAAAATGGATAAATATTTGGAAGTTCCTACTTACACTGATGTTTTTCCGGTTCCTAAGAGAATTTTGGAAATTGTTAAGGAATGGAATAGACCAGGTATACTGTTTTCTCCCTCTCCTAATTTTAAGAAAACGTTTCCTGTATCAGATACCATTCGGGACTCATGGCAAACGGTCCCTAAGGTAGAGGGAGCTATATCTTCCCTAGCTAAGCGTACTACTATACCCATTGAGGATAGTTGTGCTTTCAAGGATCCTATGGATAAGAAATTAGAGGGTCTACTAAAAAAATAATTTGTTAATCAGGGATTTCTTTTACAACCTACTGCTTGCATTGTTCCAGTAACTACTGCAGCAGCATTTTGGTTTGAGGCTCTAGAAGAGTCTAAGGTTGAGACTCCATTAGATGACATTCTAGATAAAATTAAGGCTCTTGAGCTAGCTAATTCTTATATTACTGATGCCGCTTTTCAAATTGCTAAATTAGCGGCAAAAAATGCAGGATTTGCTATTTTAGCACGTAGAGCATTGTAGGCTCAAATCTTGGTCTGCTGATGTGTCATCAAAACATAAGCTTTTAGCTATTCCCTTTAAAGGTAAGACCCTTTTTGGGCCAGAATTGAAGGAGATCATTTCTGATATTACAGGAGGTAAGGGCCATGCCCTACCTCAGGATAGGTCGGTTAAAATGATTGGTAAACAGAATAATTTCTCCTGTTAAGTGTAGTCAGTCCACGGGTCATCCATTACTTATGGGATATTAACTCCTCCTCAACAGGAAGTGCAAGAGGATCACCCAAGCAGAGCTGCTATATAGCTCCTCCCCTCTACGTCACACCCAGTCATTCTCTTGCACCCAACTAATAGATAGGATGTGTGAGAGGACTGTGGTGATTAAACTTAGTTTTTTATATCTTCAATCAAAAGTTTGCTATTTTAAACGGCACCGGAGTGTGTTGTTTTCTTCTCAGGCAGAATTTGAAGAAGAATCTACCTGAGTTTTTTGTATGATCTTAGCGGACGTAACTAAGATCCATTTGCTGTTCTCGGCCATTGTGAGGAGTGAGGTAACTTCAGATCAGGGGACAGCGGGCAGGTTCACCTGCAAAGAGGTATGTTGCAGTATATTATTTTCTAAGGAATGGAATTGACTGAGAAAATACTGCTAATACCGATATAATGTAAGTACAGCCTTAAATGCAGTAGTAGCAACTGGTATCAGGCTGATATGTATATATGTTTACACTTAAGTATTTCTGGGGAATGGCACTTTACTGGGAAAATACTGTATGCATATAACTTTTAGCCTAACTTGCAGTGTGAGCGACTAGCAGCAGGCTTTTAATGACATTTCATAAATCAGATTTTAAACGTTTGCTGGCATGTTAAATCGTTTAATTATCTGAGGTACTTGGTGAAAAATTGTTTTGGGCGTTATTTTCCACATGGCTGTCGTTTGTTTTAAATTAAAACAGTTTACTGAGCTTCCCTCACTGTTGTAGTGTGAGTGGGAGGGGCCTATTTTGGCGCTTTTACTACGCATCAGAAATTCAGTCACAGTCTGCCTTTTTCTCCCTGCATGATCCAGGACGTCTCCACAGAGCTCAGGGGTCTTCAAAACTAGTTTTGAGGGAGGTAATCGCTCACAGCAGACCTGTGAGACTGTGCTTTGACTGTGATAAAAACGCTTATATTTTCAATTGTTATCCGTTTTTTCTGTTATTAAGGGTTAATCATCGATTGCTAATGAGTGCAATCCTTTGCTAAATTTGGTTTCTATAACTAATCCGGTTCATTGTTATTCAACTGTGACAGTTTTTGTGTGCTTCTTAAAGGCACAGTAACGTTTTACATATTGCTTGTAAATTTAGTTGAAAAGTATTTCCAAGCTTGCTAGTCTAATTGCTAGTTTGTTTAAACATGTCTGACACAGAGGAATCTCTTTGTGCAATATGTTCAAAAGCCAAGGTGGAGCCCAATAGAAATTTATGTACTAATTGCATTGATGCTACTTTAAATAAAAGTCAATCTGTACATGTTAAGCAACATTCACCAGACAACGAGGGGGAAGTTATGCCGACTAACTTGCCTCACGTGTCAGTACCTGCATCTCCCGCTCAGGAGGTGCGTGATATTGTAACGCCAAGTACATCAGGGCGGCCATTACAAATCACTCTACAAGACATGGCTAATGTTATGACTGAAGTTTTGTCTAAATTGCCAGAACTTAGGGGTAAACGAGATAACTCTGGGATGAGAACAGAGTACGCTGATAATGCTAGGGCCATGTCTGATACTGCGTCACAATTTGCAGAGCATGAGGACGGAGAGCTTCATTCTGCGGGTGACGGATCTAATCCAAATAAACTGGATTCAGACATTTCAAATTTTAAGTTTAAGCTGGAAAACCTCCGTGTATTACTAGGGGAGGTGTTAGCGGCTCTGAATGATTGTAACACAGTTGCAATCCCAGAGAAAATGTGTAGGTTGGATAAATATTTTGCGGTACCGACGAGTACTGACGTTTTTCCTATACCTAAGAGACTTACTGAAATTGTTACTAAGGAGTGGGATAGACCCGGTGTGCCTTTCTCACCCCCTCCTATATTCAGAAAAATGTTTCCAATAGACGCCACCACACGGGACTTATGGCAAACGGTCCCTAAGGTGGAGGGAGCAGTTTCTACTTTAGCTAAGCGTACCACTATCCCGGTGGAGGATAGTTGTGCCTTTTCAGATCCAATGGATAAAAAGTTAGAGGGTTACCTTAATAAATTGTTTGTTCAACAAGGTTTTATATTACAACCCCTTGCATGCATTGCGCCTGTCACGGCTGCGGCAGCATTTTGGTTTGAGTCTCTGGAAGAGACCCTTGACTCAGCGCCATTAGATGAGATTTCACACAAGCTTAAAACCCTTAAGCTAGCTAATTCATTTATTTCTGATGCCGTAGTACATTTAACTAAACTTACGGCTAAGAATTCCGGATTCGCCATTCAGGCACGCAGAGCGCTGTGGCTAAAATCCTGGTCAGCTGATGTAACTTCTAAATCGAAATTACTTAACATACCTTTCAAGGGGCAGACTTTATTCGGGCCCAGTTTGAAAGAAATTATCGCTGATATTACGGGAGGTAAAGGCCATGCCCTGCCTCAAGACAGAGCCAAACCTAGGGCTAGACAGTCTAATTTTCGTGCCTTTCGTAACTTCAAGGCAGGAGCAGCATCAACTTCCTCTGCTCCAAAACAGGAAGGAGCTGTTGCTCGCTACAGACAAGGCTGGAAACCTAACCAGACCTGGAACAAGGGCAAGCAGGCCAGAAAACCTGCTGCTGCCCCTAAGACAGCATGAAGTGAGGGCCCCCGATCCGGAAATGGATCTAGTGGGGGGCAGACTCTCTCTCTTCGCCCAGGCTTGGGCAAGAGATGTCCAGGATCCCTGGGCGTTGGAGATCATATCTCAGGGATATCTTCTGGACTTCAAAGCTTCTCCTCCACAAGGGAGATTTCACCTTTCAAGGTTGTCAACAAACCAGATAAAGAAAGAGGCGTTTCTACGCTGTGTACAAGACCTTTTACTAATGGGAGTGATCCACCCAGTTCCGCGGTCGGAACACGGACAAGGGTTTTACTCATCTGTTTGTGGTTCCCAAAAAAGAGGGAACCTTCAGACCAATATTGGATTTAAAGATCCTAAACAAATTCCTAAGAGTTCCATCGTTCAAAATGGAAACTATTCGGACAATCTTACCCATGATCCAAAGAGGTCAGTACATGACCACAGTGGATTTAAAGGATGCTTACCTTCACATACCGATTCATAGAGAACATTACCGGTATCTAATGTTTGCCTTCCTAGACAGGCATTACCAGTTTGTAGCTCTTCCCTTCGGGTTGGCTACGGCTCCAAGAATCTTTACAAAGGTTCTGGGCTCTCTTCTGGCGGTACTAAGACCGCGAGGAATTTCGGTAGCTCCGTACCTAGACGACATTCTGATACAAGCGTCAAGCTTCCAAACTGCCAAGTCTCATACAGAGTTAGTACTGGCATTTCTAAGGTCGCATGGGTGGAAAGTGAACGAGGAGAAGAGTTCTCTCTTACCACTCACAAGAGTTCCCTTCTTGGGGACTCTTATAGATTCTGTAGAAATGAAAATTTACCTGACAGAGGACAGGTTAACAAAGCTTCTAAATGCTTGCCGTGTCCTTCATTCCATTCAACACCCGTCAGTGGCTCAATGCATGGAGGTAATCGGCTTAATGGTAGCGGCAATGGACATAGTTCCTTTTGCACGCCTGCACCTCAGACCGCTGCAATTGTGCATGCTAAGTCAGTGGAATGGGGGTTACTCAGATTTGTCCCCTACGCTGAATCTGGATCAAGAGACCAGAGATTCTCTTCTATGGTGGCTTTCTCGGCCACATCTGTCCAGGGGGATGCCCTTCAGCAGGCCAGACTGGACAATTGTAACAACAGACGCCAGCTTACTAGGTTGGGGCGCTGTCTGGAATTCCCTGAAGGCTCAGGGATCATGGACTCAAGAGGAGAGTCTCCTTCCAATAAACATTCTGGAATTGAGAGCAGTTCTCAATGCCCTTCTGGCTTGGCCTCAGTTAGCAACTCTGAGGTTCATCAGGTTTCAGTCGGACAACATCACGACTGTGGCTTACATCAAGCATCAGGGAGGGACAAGGAGTTCCCTAGCGATGATGGAAGTATCAAAGATAATTCGCTGGGCAAAGTCTCACTCTTGCCACCTGTCAGCGATCCACATCCCAGGAGTGGAGAACTGGGAGGCGGATTTCCTAAGTCGCCAGACTTTTCATCCGGGGGAGTGGGAACTTCATCCGGAGGTCTTTGCCCAAATACTTCGACGTTGGGGCAAACCAGATATGGATCTCATGGCGTCTCGCCAGAACGCCAAGCTTCCTTGTTACGGGTCCAGGTCCAGGGACCCGGGAGCGGTCCTGATATATGCCTTGACAGCACCTTGGACCTTCAGGATGGCTTATGTGTTTCCACCTTTCCCGATGCTTCCTCGTTTGATTGCCAGGATCAAACAGGAGAAAGCATCGGTGATTCTAATAGCCACGCAGGACCTGGTATGCAGATCTAGTGGACATGTCATCCTGTCCACCTTGGTCTCTGCCTCTGAGACTGGACCTTCTAATTCAGGGTCCTTTCAAACATCAAAATCTAATTTCTCTGAAGCTGTCTGCATGGAAATTGAACGCTTGATTTTATCAAAGCGTGAATTTTCGGAGTCAGTAATTGATACCTTAATACAGGCTAGGAAACCTGTTACCAGGAAAATTTACCATAAGATATGGCGTAAATACTTACACTGGTTTGAATCCAAGAGCTACTCATGGAGTAAGGTTAGGATTCCTAGGATATTGTCTTTTCTACAAGAAGGTTTAGAAAAGGGTTTATCTGCAAGTTCTTTAAAGGGACAGATCTCAGCTCTGTCCATCCTTTTACACAAACGTCTGTCAGAAGTTCCAGACGTTCAGGCTTTTTGTCAGGCTTTGGCTAGGATTAAGCCTGTGTTTAAGACTGTAGCTCCACCGTGGAGCTTAAATTTAGTTCTTAACGTTTTACAGGGTGTTCCGTTTGAACCCCTTCATTCCATTGATATCAAGCTGTTATCTTGGAAAGTTCTGTTTCTAATGGCTATTTCCTCGGCTCGTAGAGTCTCTGAGTTATCAGCCTTACATTGTGATTCTCCTTATCTGATTTTTCATTCAGATAAGGTAGTTCTGCGTACTAAACCTGGGTTCTTACCTAAGGTAGTCACTAACAAGAATATAAATCAAGAGATTGTTGTTCCATCATTGTGCCCTAACCCTTCTTCAAAGAAGGAACGACTTCTGCACAATCTAGACGTAGTCCGTGCCCTGAAATTTTATTTACAGGCAACTAAAGATTTTCGCCAAACTTCTTCCCTGTTTGTCGTTTATTCTGGACAGAGGAGAGGTCAAAAAGCATCTGCTACCTCTGTATCCTTTTGGCTTCGTAGCATGATACGTTTAGCCTATGAGACTGCCGGACAGCAACCTCCTGAAAGGATTACAGCTCATTCTACTAGAGCTGTGGCTTCCACTTGGGCCTTTAAGAATGAGGCCTCTGTTGAACAGATTTGCAAGGCTGCAACTTGGTCTTCTCTTCATACTTTTTCCAAATTTTACAAATTTGACACTTTTGCTTCTTCGGAGGCTGTTTTTGGGAGAAAGGTTCTTCAGGCAGTGGTTCCTTCCGTATAAAGATCCTGCCTGTCCCTCCCGTCATCCGTGTACTTTAGCTTTGGTATTGGTATCCCATAAGTAATGGATGACCCGTGGACTGACTACACTTAACAGGAGAAAACATAATTTATGCTTACCTGATAAATTCCTTTCTCCTGTAGTGTAGTCAGTCCACGGCCCGCCCTGTTTTTTATGGCAGGTCTAAATTTTTAAATTATACTCCAGTCACCACTGCACCCTATAGTTTCTCCTTTCTCGTTTGGTTTTCGGTCGAATGACTGGGTGTGACATAGAGGGGAGGAGCTATATAGCAGCTCTGCTTGGGTGATCCTCTTGCACTTCCTGTTGGGGAGGAGTTAATATCCCATAAGTAATGGATGACCCGTGGACTGACTACACTACAGGAGAAAGGAATTTATCAGGTAAGCATAAATTATGTTTTTCGTTCCTTTCGGAACTTTAAAGGAGGACCCCCCGCTTCTTCTTCTTCCACAAAGCAAGGAAGGGAATTTTTCCCAATCTAAGTCAGTCTGGAGACCCAATCAGAACTGGAATAAGGGTAAACAATCCAAAAAATCCACTGCTGGTCCTAAGACAGCATGAAGGGGTGGCCCCCGATCCGGGACCGGATCTAGTAGGGTGCAGACTTTCTTTCTTTGCTCAGGCTTGGGCAAGAGATGTTCAGGATTCCTGGGCACTAGAAATAGTGACCCACGGTTATCAATTGGAATTCAAGGATTTTCTCCCAAGAGGGAGATTTCATCTTTCAAAATTATCTGCAAACCAGATAAAGAGAGAGGCGTTCTTACGCTGTGTAAAAGACCTTTTTACTATGGGAGTAATCTGTCCTGTTCCAAAATTGGAACAATGACATGGGTTTTACTCGAACCTATTTGTGCTCCCCAAAAAAGAGGGAACGTTCAGACTCATTTTGGACCTCAAGTGTCTAAACAAATTTCTAAGGTTTGCCTTCTTCGACAAACATTATCAGTTTGGGGCTCTTCCTTTCGGGTTTGCCACAGGACCCAGAATCTTCACAAAGGTTCCAGGGTCTCTTTTGGCGGTTTTCAGACTGCAAGGGATAGCGGTGGCGCCTTATCTGGATGATATTCTGATTCAGGCGTCAAAATATCTGACAAAATCTCACACGGACACAGTGTTGTCTTTTCTGAGAACACACGACTGGAAGGTGAACAAAGAGAAGAGTTCACTTATTCCACAGACAAGGGTTCCTTTCTTGGGAACTCTGATATACTCGGTAGCCATGAAAGTATTTCTGATGGAGGTCAGAAAATCAAAGATTTTTAATTCTTGCCGAGCATTTCTGTCCATTCCTCGGCCATCAGTGGCTCAGTGTATGGAGGTAATCGGATTAATGGTAGCGGCAATGGACATCGTTCCGTTTGCTCGCTTTCATCTCAGACCACTGCAACTGTGCATGCTCGGTCAGTGGAATGGAGATTATGCAGATTTATCTCCAAATATAATTCTGGTTCAAGAGACCAGAAACTCTCTCCTTTGGTGGTTGTCGCCAGATCATCTGTCCCAGGGGACTTGTTTCCGCAAACCCTTGTGGGTGATAGTGACAACAGATCCCAGCCTTCTGGGCTGGGGTGCAGTTTGGAACTCCCTGAAGGCTCAGGGTGTTTGGACTCAGGTGGAGTCTCTACTTCCAATCAATATTTTGGAACTGAGAGCAATATTCAATGCACTTCAGGCGTGGCCTCAGTTGGCTTCGCCAAGTTCATCAGATTTCAGTCGGACAACATAACGACTGTGGCGTATGTCAATCATCAGGGGGGAACAAGGAGTTCCTTAGCGATGATAGAAGTATCCAAGATAATCAGTTGGGCAGAGGCCCACTCTTGTCATCTGTCAGCGATCTACATCCCAGGGGCAGAGAACTGGGAAGCAGATTTTCTAAGTCGACAGACCATCCGGTGGAGTGGGAACTTCACCCGGAGGTATTTGCCTCATTGATTCTCAGATGGGGCAGACCGGAATTGGATTTGATGGCATCTCGTCAGAATGCCAAACTTCCAAGATACGGATCCCAGTCAAGGGATCCTCAGGCCGAACTGATAGATGCCTTGGCAGTACCTTGGTTGTTCAGGCTAGCTTATGTGTTTCCGCCGTTTCCTCTCCTCCCACGCGTGATTGCTCGAATCAAATAGGAGAGAGCTTCGATGATCCTGATAAGCACCTGCGTGGCCACGCAGGACTTGGTATGCGGATCTAGTGGACATGTCTTCGCTACCGCCGTGGAAACTTCCTTTGAGACCGGACCTTCTCATTCAAGGTCCTTTCCAACATCCAAATCTAACTTCTCTGCATCTGACTGCGTGGAGATTGAACGCTTGATTTTATCGAAGCGAGGATTCTCTGATTCTGTTTTCAGTACTTTGATACAGGCTAGAAAGCTTGTCACTAGAAAAATCTATCATAAGATATGGCGTAAATATCTTTATTGGTGTGAATCCAAGGGCTACTCATGGAGTAAAGTTAGGATTTCTAGGATTCTGTCTTTTCTCCAAGAAGGATTGGAGAAAGGCTTATCAGCGAGTTCCTTAAAGGGGCAAATTTCAGCGTTGTTAATTTTGTTTCACAAGCGTTTGGCAGATGTGCCAGATGTTCAGCCTTTTTGTCAGGCTCTAACCAGAATTAAGCCTGTATTTAGACCAATTACTCCTCCCTGGAGTTTGAATTTAGTTCTTCAAGTTCTTCAAGGGGTTCCGTTTGAACCTTTACATTCCATAGATATAAAGTTATTATCTTGGAAAGTTCTGTTTTTGGTTTTTATTTCTTCTGCTCGACGAGTTTCAGAGCTTTCAGCATTACAGTGTGATTCACCTTATATCATTTTTCATTCTGATAAGGTGGTTTGACGTACCAAACCTGGATTTCTTCCTAACGTTGTTTCAAATAAGAATAATAATCAGGAAATTATTGTTCCTTCATTGTGTCCTAATCCTTCCAAGAAGGAGCGTCTGTTACATAACTTGGACGTGGTCCGTGCCTTAAAGTTTTACTTACAATCAACTAAGGATTTCCGTCAATCATCTTCATTGTTTATTCTGGAAAGCGTAGGGGTCAGAAAGCTTCGGCTACCTGTTTCTTTTTGGCTGAGAAGTATCATCCGCCTGGCATATGAGACTGCTGGACAGCAGCCTCCTGAAAGAATTACGGCTCATTCTACTAGGGCTGTGGCTTCCACATGGGCTTTTAAAAATGATGCATCTGTTGATCAGATTTGTAAAGCTGCGACTTGGTCGTCTCTTCATACTTTTTCTAAATTTTACAAATTTGATACTTTTGCTTCTTCTGAGGCTGTTTTTGGGAGGAAAGTTTTTCAAGCAGTGGTGCCTTCCATTTAGGTCTCTGTCTTGTCCCTCCCTTTCATCCGTGTCCTGTTGCTTTGGTATTTGTATTCCACAAGTAGGGATGAAATCCGTGGACTCGTCATATCTTGTAGAAGAAAAGGAAATTTATGCTTACCTGATAAATTGATTTCTTCTATGATACGACGAGTCCACGGCCCTCCCTGTCAATTTTAGACAGATTGTTTTCTATTATTTATAACTTCAGTCACCTCTGCACCTTTTAGCTTTTCCTTTCTCTTCCTATAGCCTTCGGTTGAATGACTGGGGTAGAGGGGAAGGGAGGAGCTATATATACAGCTCTGCTGTGGTGCTCTTTGCCACTTTCTGTTAGCAGGAGGATAATATCCCACAAGTAAGGATGAAATCCGTGGACTCGTCGTATCGTAGAAGAAATCAATTTATCAGGTAAGCATACATTTCCTTTTCATTCTGATAAGGTGGTTTTGCGTACCAAACCTGGATTCCTTCCTAAGGTTGTTTCAAATAAGAATATTAATCAGGAAATTGTTGTTCCTTCCTTGTGTCCTAATCCTCCTTCTAAGAAGGAGCGTCTGTTACATAACCTGGACGTGGTCCGTGCCTTGAAGTTTTACTTGCAGGCAACTAAGGATTTCCGTCAATCATCTTCATTATTCATTGTTTATTCTGGAAAACGAAGGGGTCAGAAAGCTACGGCTACCTCTTTCTTTTTGGCTGAGGAGTATCATCCGCCTGGCATATGAGACTGCTGGACAGCAGCCTCCTGAAAGAATTACGGCTCATTCTACTAGGGCTGTGGCTTCCACATGGGCTTTTAAAAACAATGTTTCTGTTGAGCAGATTTGCAAGGCTGCGACTTGGTCGTCTCTTCATACTTTTTCCAAATTTTACAAATTTGATACTTTTGCTTCTTCTGAAGCTGTTTTTGGGAGAAATGTTCTTCAAGCAGTGGTGCCTTCTGTTTAGGTTTCTGTCTTGTCCCTCCCGTTTCATCCGTGTCCTGTAGCTTTGGTATTGTATCCCACAAGTAAGGATGAAATCCGTGGACTCCTTGTATCTTGTAGAAGAAAAGTAAATTTATGCTTACCTGATAAATTAATTTCTTCTTCAATACGACGAGTCCACGGCCCTCCCTGTCAATTTCAGACAGATTTAGATTTTATTTTATTTTGTATAACTTCAGTTACCTCTGCACCTTTTAGCTTTTCCTTTCTCTTCCTAAACCTTCGGTCGAATGACTGGGGGTGGAGGGAAGGGAGTAGCTATATATACAGCTCTGCTGTGGTGCTCTTTGCCACTTTCAGTTAGCAGGAGGTTAATATCCCACAAGTAAAGATGAAATCCGTGGACTCGTCGTATCGTAGAAGAAATTAATTTATCCGGTAAACATAAATTTACTTTTTTGGCTTACCAACTTGCTACTATACTTGGCTCATGATTTTAATTGAATGCAATATTTTTATAGATGATTCCTAGTGGAGAAGAAAGCACATCTGTCTATATATGCTATGAAGTAGAAGTGTTTGTGGCACTTGTTGTTTCACTGGCTTGTTACATCCGATTCTCTGAAGAAGGGTGTTTCAATACAGTTCGGAAACTGCTTTTCCGTGTATGGTAGTTAGAAGTTTGTATGTTGACACCCTGAGGCACTGGACAGTGGACTTGGAGCAAGAACAATGAGCAACTATATTGTGAAGCTAAATTTCTAATTGTTTTAGCAGTTTCCAATCTCATTGATTGAAGTACTGTTTAGGTGACGTTCACTAAAAACAAAAAACAAAGGAACTCCAGAAATGTGTGTGTGAGAAGTTGTACATTATACTTTTTGTGTTTGATTTTATAGATTTGTTCACCAACACTGTTGGTGTTTTATAGTATAATAAGCTTTGATATACCAGTTCCCTAAATTGACATATTTTCTATGTAAGGCAGGTCAGTCTCTATAGTAATTGAGAATCTAACCTATTTTAAAGTGACAAGGCATTCAAAATTAGGGCCCATTGTTAACAGGAAAAATAATCGATTCAAAAATGATTTCATGGAAGCAAGTTTTAGTTTCTTTCATGTAATTAGCAAGAGTCCATGAGCTAGTGACGTATGGGATATACATTCCTACCAGGAGGGGCAAAGTTTCCCAAACCTCAAAATGCCTACAAATACACCCCTCACCACACCCACAATTCAGTTTTACAAACTTTGCCTCCTATGGAGGTGGTGAAGTAAGTTTGTGCTAGATTCTACGTTGATATGCGCTCCGCAGCAAGTTGGAGCCCGGTTTTCCTCTCAGCGTGCAGTGAATGTCAGAGGGATGTGAGGAGAGTATTGCCTATTTGAATGCAGTGATCTCCTTCTACGGGGTCTATTTCATAGGTTCTCTGTTATCGGTCGTAGAGATTCATCTCTTACCTCCCTTTTCAGATCGACGATATACTCTTATTTATATACCATTACCTCTGCTGATTTTCGTTTCAGTACTGGTTTGGCTTTCTACAAACGTGTAGATGAGTGTCCTGGGGTAAGTAAATCTTATTTTCTGTGACACTCTAAGCTATGGTTGGGCACTTTATTTATAAAGTTCTAAATATATGTATTCAAACATTTATTTGCCTTGACTCAGAATGTTCAACATTCCTTATTTTCAGACAGTCAGTTTCATATTTGGGATAATGCGTTTGAATCAATCATTTTTTCTTACCTTAAAAATTTGACTTTTTTTCCCTGTGGGCTGTTAGGCTCGCGGGGGCTGAAAATGCTTCATTTTATTGCGTCATTCTTGACGCTGACTTTTTTGGCGCAAAAAATCTTTTCTGTTTCCGGCGTCATACGTGTCGCCGGAAGTTACGTCATTTTTTGACGTCCTTTTGCGCCAAAAATGTCGGCATTCCGTATGTGGCTTCATTTTTGGCGCCAAAAAGCATTTAGGCGCCAAACAATGTGGGCGTATTATTTGGCGCCAAAAAATATGGGCGTCGCTTTTGTCTCCACATTATTTCAGTCTGATTTTTTCTTTGCTTCTGGTTACTAGAAGCTTGTTTATTGGCATTTTTTCCCATTCCTGAAACTGTCATTTAAGGAATTTGATCAATTTTGCTTTATATGTTGTTTTTTTCTCTTACATATTGCAAGATGTCTCACGTTGCATCTGAGTCAGAAGATACTTCAGGAAAATCGCTGTCTAGTGCTGGAACTACCAAAGCTAAGTGTATCTGCTGTAAACTTTTGGTAGCTATTCCTCCGGCTGTTGTTTGTATTAATTGTCATGACAAACTTGTTAAAGCAGATAATATTTCCTTTAGTAATGTACCATTGCCTGTTGCAGTTCCCTCAACATCTAAGGTGCAGAATGTTCCTGATAACATAAGAGATTTTGTTTCTGAATCCATCAAGAAGGCTGTGTCTGTTATTTCTCCTTCTAGTAAACATAAAAAATCTTTTAAAACTTCTCTCTCTACAGATGAATTTTTAAATGAACATCATCATTCTGATTCTGATGACTCTTCTGGTTCAGAGGATTCTGTCTCAGAGATTGATGCTGATAAATCTTCATATTTATTTAAAATGGAATTTATTCGTTCTTTACTTAAAGAAGTACTAATTGCTTTAGAAATAGAGGATTCTGGTCCTCTTGATACTAATTCTAAACGTTTAGATAAGGTGTTTAAATCTCCTGTGGTTATTCCAGAAGTTTTTCCTGTTCCTAATGCTATTTCTGAAGTAATTTCCAGAGAATGGGATAAATTGGGTAATTCATTTACTCCTTCTAAACGTTTTAAGCAATTATATCCTGTGCCGTCTAACAGATTAGAATTTTGAGACAAAATCCCTAAAGTTGATGGGGCTATTTCTACCCTTGCTAAACGTACTACTATTCCTACGTCAGATGGTACTTCGTTTAAAGATCCTTTAGATAGGAAAATTGAATCCTTTCTAAGAAAAGCTCATCTGTGTTCAGGTAATCTTCTTAGACCTGCTATATATTTGGCTGATGTTGCTGCAGCTTCAACTTTTTGGTTGGAGACTTTAGCGCAACAAGTAACAGATCATGATTCTCATAATATTATTATTCTTCTTCAGCATGCTAATAATTTTATCTGTGATGCCATTTTTGATATTATCAGAGTTGATGTCAGGTTTATGTCTCTAGCTATTTTAGCTAGAAGAGCTTTATGGCTTAAAACTTGGAATGCTGATATGGCTTCTAAATCAACTCTACTTTCCATTTCTTTCCAGGGTAACAAATTATTTGGTTCTCAGTTGGATTCCATTATCTCAACTGTTACTGGTGGGAAAGGAACTTTTTTACCACAGGATAAAAAATCTAAGGGTAAAAACAGGGCTAATAATCGTTTTCGTTCCTTTCGTTTCAACAAAGAACAAAAGCCTGATCCTTCATCCTCAGGAGCAGTTTCAGTTTGGAAACCATCTCCAGTCTGGAATAAATCCAAGCCTTCTAGAAAGGCAAAGCCTGCTTCTAAGTCCACATGAAGGTGCGGCCCTCATTCCAGCTCAGCTGGTAGGGGGCAGGTTACGTTTTTTCAAAGAAATTTGGATCAATTCTGTTCACAATCTTTGGATTCAGAACATTGTTTCAGAAGGGTACAGAATTGGTTTCAAGATGAGACCTCCTGCAAAGAGATTTTTTCTTTCCCGTGTCCCAGTAAATCCAGTGAAAGCTCAAGCATTTCTGAATTGTGTTTCAGATCTAGAGTTGGCTGGAGTAATTATGCCAGTTCCAGTTCTGGAACAGGGGATGGGGTTTTATTCAAATCTCTTCATTGTACCAAAGAAGGAGAATTCCTTCAGACCAGTTCTGGATCTAAAAATATTGAATCGTTATGTAAGGATACCAACGTTCAAAATGGTAACTGTAAGGACTATCTTGCCTTTTGTTCAGCAAGGGCATTATATGTCCACAATAGATTTACAGGATGCTTATCTGCATATTCCGATTCATCCAGATCATTATCAGTTCCTGAGATTCTCTTTTCTGGACAAGCATTACCAGTTTGTGGCTCTGCCGTTTGGCCTAGCTACAGCTCCAAGAATTTTTACAAAAGTTCTCGGTGCCCTTCTGTCTGTAATCAGAGAACAGGGTATTGTGGTATTTCCTTATTTGGACGATATCTTGGTACTTGCTCAGTCTTTACATTTAGCAGAATCTCATACGAATCGACTTGTGTTGTTTCTTCAAGATCATGGTTGGAGGATCAATTTACCAAAAAGTTCATTGATTCCTCAGTCAAGGGTAACTTTTCTGGGTTTCCAGATAGATTCAGTGTCCATGACTCTGTCTTTAACAGACAAGAGACGTCTAAAATTGATTTCAGCTTGTCGAAACCTTCAGTCACAATCATTCCCTTCGGTAGCCTTATGCATGGAAATTCTAGGTCTTATGACTGCTGCATCGGACGCTATCCCCTTTGCTCGTTTTCACATGCGACCTCTTCAGCTCTGTATGCTGAATCAATGGTGCAGGGATTACACAAAGATATCTCAATTAATATCTTTAAAACCGATTGTACGACACTCTCTAACGTGGTGGACAGATCACCATCGTTTAATTCAGGGGGCTTCTTTTGTGCTTCCGACCTGGACTGTAATTTCAACAGATGCAAGTCTCACAGGTTGGGGAGCTGTGTGGGGATCTCTGACGGCACAAGGAGTTTGGGAATCTCAGGAGGTGAGATTACCGATCAATATTTTGGAACTCCGTGCAATTTTCAGAGCTCTTCAGTCTTGGCCTCTTCTGAAGAGAGAATCGTTAATTTGTTTTCAGACAGACAATGTCACAACTGTGGCATACATCAATCATCAATGAGGGACTCACAGTCCTCTGGCTATGAAAGAAGTATCTCGAATTCTGGTTTGGGCGGAATCCAGCTCCTGTCTAATCTCTGCGGTTCATATCCCAGGTATAGACAATTGGGAAGCGGATTATCTCAGTCGCCAAACGTTACATCCGGGCGAATGGTCTCTTCACCCAGAGGTATTTCTTCAGATTGTTCAAATGTGGGGACTTCCAGAAATAGATCTGATGGCCTCTCATCTAAACAAGAAACTTCCCAGGTATCTGTCCAGATCCAGGGATCCTCAAGCGGAAGCAGTGGATGCATTGTCACTTCCTTGGAAGTATCATCCTGCCTATATTTTTCCGCCTCTAGTTCTTCTTCCAAGAGTAATCTCCAAGATTCTGAAGGAATGCTCGTTTGTTCTGCTGGTAGCTCCGGCATGGCCTCACAGGTTTTGGTATGCGGATCTTGTCCGGATGGCCTCTTGCCATCCGTGGACTCTTCCGCTACGACCAGACCTTCTGTCGCAAGGTCCTTTTTTCCATCAGGATCTCAAATCCTTAAATTTAAAGGTATGGAGATTGAACGCTTGATTCTTAGTCAAAGAGGTTTCTCTGACTCTGTGATTAATACTATGTTACAGGCTCGTAAATCTGTATCCAGAGAGATATATTATAGAGTCTGGAAGACTTATATTTCTTGGTGTCTTTCTCATCATTTTTCTTGGCATTCTTTTAGAATTCCAAGAATTTTACAGTTTCTTCAGGATGGTTTAGATAAAGGTTTGTCCGCAAGTTCCTTGAAAGGACAAATCTCTGCTCTTTCTGTTCTTTTTCACAGAAAGATTGCTAATCTTCCTGATATTCATTGTTTTGTACAAGCTTTGGTTCGTATAAAACCTGTCATTAAGTCAATTTCTCCTCCTTGGAGTTTGAATTTGGTTCTAGGGGCTCTTCAAGCTCCTCCGTTTGAACCTATGCATTCATTGGACATTAAATTACTTTCTTGGAAAGTTTTGTTCCTTTTGGCAATCTCTTCTGCCAAGAAGAGTTTCTGAATTATCTGCTCTTTCTTGTGAGTCTCCTTTTCTGATTTTTCATCAGGATAAGGCAGTGCTGCGAACTTCTTTTGAATTTTTACCTAAAGTTGTGAATTCCAACAACATTAGTAGAGAAATTGTGGTTCCTTCATTATGTCCTAATCCTAAGAATTCTAAGGAGAAATCGTTACATTCTTTGGATGTTGTTAGAGCTTTGAAATATTATGTTGAAGCTACTAAGTCTTTCCGAATGACTTCTAGTTTATTTGTTATCTTTTCCGGTTCTAGAAAAGGCCAGAAAGCTTCTGCCATTTCTTTGGCATCTTGGTTGAAATCTTTAATTCATCTTGCCTATGTTGAGTCGGGTAAAACTCCGCCTCAAAGGATTACAGCTCATTCTACTAGGTCAGTTTCTACTTCCTGGGCGTTTAGGAATGAAGCTTCGATTGATCAGATTTGCAAAGCAGCAACTTGGTCCTCTTTGCATACTTTTACTAAATTCTACCATTTTGATGTATTTTCTTCTTCTGAAGCAGTTTTTGGTAGAAAAGTACTTCAGGCAGCGGTTTCAGTTTGAATCTTCTGCTTATGTTTTTCATTAAACTTTATTTTGGGTGTGGATTATTTTCAGCAGGAATTGGCTGTCTTTATTTTATCCCTCCCTCTCTAGTGACTCTTGCGTGGAAAGATCCACATCTTGGGTAATCATTATCCCATACGTCACTAGCTCATGGACTCTTGTTAATTACATGAAAGAAAACATAATTTATGTAAGAACTTACCTGATAAATTCATTTCTTTCATATTAGCAAGAGTCCATGAGGCCCACCCTTTTTTGTGGTGGTTATGATTTTTGTATAAAGCACAATTATTCCAATTCCTTATTTTATATGCTTTCGCACTTTTTTATCACCCCACTTCTTGGCTATTCGTTAAACTGAATTGTGGGTGTGGTGAGGGGTGTATTTGTAGGCATTTTGAGGTTTTGGAAACTTTGCCCCTCCTGGTAGGAATGTATATCCCATACGTCACTAGCTCATGGACTCTTGCTAATATGAAAGAAATGAATTTATCAGGTAAGTTCTTACATAAATTATGTTTTTTTATTGCTTGAATGTTGTTTGTTTTTTTCTCTTACTATAAATTCGAACACAAACATTTGGTGCTCTTGTTGATTTTATTATTATTTAGTATTTTAATTTTATTTATTTTTTTAGATTTTTTTTTATGAGTACTTAATTATTACTATTAGTATTGGTATTTGTGGTGGTATTTTTTTATTTTTTTTATATATATATATTTTTTTTTAAGGGCAAAATTTCACAAGCTCAAATATGGGACTGAATTGAATCTGGGTGATATGAAGCCGCCAAATTATGATTCTGGTAAGTTCTTAAATTCATTTGGCATTGCTTTTCTGATTTAAACATTTGATTAAGCTCATATTTTAAACTAAGTAACTTAAATATTGCCATTGTGAAAATGCAGTCAACCACAAAGATATTTAGGTGTTCACAATCCATTGTTTTTTTTAATAATTTGCATTTTATTAGCAGTAGATGAGCTATTTTCAATGATGAAGCAATCACTATCAGCCATTTTCACGGTTTATACACTTTGTTGGGGGGGGGGGGGGGGAATAATTCTGTACTTAACTTCCACTAATGTACCCTGCATATTGGCCATTTCTCATATACCCACTTATGTGGCTTCGGAAACAGTGCAGGTCTTGCCAACATCGGCAAGATCACACTATATCTGCATGCCTACGGAAGTGAGGCATGCCGTACTAGTGCAGCTTAGCCACTTTCAGAAAATCTTGTCTAATAAACCCTTTAACTGTGCAGGGTACATTGGTCATTATGGGGTTAATATATTTCAGTCCTATTTTTCGAATCACAAATTCTTGCTACTTAAAGGGATATTAATCAGTGCCCCATTGTTTAAAAAAAAAAAAAAAAAAACAGATTGTGAAAAAAAAAGCATCCTATAAAATCACAAGGTTCACAACAAATTATTACAATTTACTGTTTGAGAGGTGTACATTTCAAGCTAAAGCGATATTAACGGAAGAAAGTTTTTCTTTCTTTAGATGTTTTGAGTCCACAACGTCATCAATTACTGTTGGGAATATCACTCCTGGCCAGCAGGAGGAGGCAAAGAGCACCACAGTTAAACCGTTAAGTGTCACTTCCCTTCCCACAAACCCCAGTCATTCTCTTTGCATTCGGTGCAAGGAGGAGGTGAAGTTTTGGTGTCTGAAGAAAAAATTTATCTTCAATCAAGATTTTATTATTTTAGAAAGCAAGAGTAGGTTTGCTCTGATCTTTCCCTCTCAAGATTGGGTCTAGCTGTACTCCATGTAAGTCTCTTCAGTAGAGCAGTGGTGGTGTTAAAGCAGTTAGGAACTTGTGAAGTGGGCTTTGCTGTGTTTTCCAAACATGTTGCTGCCCTGGTATAGAAATCCAGAGTAGGTTTACAAACACGACACTTCGTGGCCAATGCCCCTTAATCATGTGATAAAAAACACAAAAAACACCTTTCTTTCATGTAATTGGCAAGAGTCCATGAGCTAGTGATGTATGGGATATACAATCCTACCAGGAGGGGCAAAGTTTCCCAAACCTCAAAATGCCTATAAATACACCCCTCACCACACCCACAATTCAGTTTTACAAACTTTGCCTCCTATGGAGGGGGTGAAGTAAGTTTGTGCTAGGATTTCTACGTTGATATGCGCTTCTCAGCATTGTTGAAGCCCAATTCCTCTGAGTACAGCGAATGTCAGAGGGATGTGAAGGGAGTATCACCTATTGAATGCAGTGGTTTTCCTCACGGGGATCTATTTCATAGGTTCTCTGTTATCGGTCGTAGAGATTAATCTCCTACCTCCCTTTTCAGATCGACGATATACTCTCATATTCCATTACCTCTACTGATAACCGTTTCAGTACTGGTTTAGCTATCTGCTATATGTGGATGGGTGTCTTCAGGTAAGTATGTTTTCATTACTTAAGACACTCTCAGCTATGGTTTGGCACTTTATGTATTTATATAAAGTTTTAAATATATGTATTGTACTTATATTTGCCATGATTCAGGTTTCAGTATATTTCCTTTTGCAGACTGTCAGTTTCATATCTGGGAAATGCATTTTTTTAGAAATTTATTTCTTACCTGGGTTGTAGTCTTTTTTCAATTGACTGTCATTTTTCTAAATCGCGGGCAGAATTAGGCTCGCGAGGGCGCAAAATGCTAAAGTTTATTGCGTCATTCTTGGCGTAAGATTTTTTTGGCGCGAAGTTACGTTTGTTGACGCAAATTTGTCATTTCCGGCGTCTTAGTTGACGCCGGGTCCTTTCACAAGGTTGCGTCATCTATGACGCGAGTGTCGTTTCCGGACGTTTTTGGCGCCAAAAAATATTTTTCTGTTTGTTGTGCGTCATGCTTGGCGCCAAATATTTTCATTATTTTAAACCCCATTCCTATTTGCCTCTTGCCTTTTTCTATGTCAGAGGGCTATTCTGTTTGCATTTTTTTCCCTTTCCTGAAACTGCCATATAAGGAAATTGATAATTTTGCTTTATATGTTGTTTTTTTTTCTTACATTTGCAAGATGTCTCAATCTGATCCTGTCTTAGAAATCACTGTTGGAACCCTGCGGCCTCATAACAGTTCTACGAAAGCTAAGTGCATTTGTTGTAAACTTGTGGAGGTTATACCTCCAGCTGTGGTTTGTAATAGTTTGTCATGATAAACTTTTACATGCAGATAATGTATCCATCAGTAGTAGTTCATTACCTGTTGCTGTTCCCTCGACATCTAATACACAAGAGATACCAGTAAATTTAAAGGAATTTGTTTCTGATTCTATTCAGAAGGCTTTGTCTGCCATTCCGCCTTCTAATAAACGTAAAAGGTCTTTTAAAACTTCTCATAAGGTTGATGAAATTTCAAATGACCAGCAACATACTGAATTATCCTTCTCTGAGGATCTATCTGATTCAGAAGATCCTGCCTCAGATATTGACACTGATAATTCCTCTTATTTATTTAAATTGGAGTATATTCGTTCTTTGTTAAAAGAAGTGTTAATTACATTTGATATGGAGGAAACTAGTCCTCTTGATATTAAAACTAGTAAACATTTAAATTCTGTTTATAAACCTCCTGTGGTTATTCCAGAGGTTTTTCCAGTTCCTGATGCTATTTCTGATATGATTTCTAAGGAATGGAATAAGCCTGGTGGTACTTTTATTCCTTCTTCAAGGTTTAAAAAATTGTATCCTTTGCCAGAAGTTAGATTTGAGTTTTGGGAAAAGATCCCCAAAGTTGATGGGGCTATTTCTACTCTTGCTAAACGTACTACTATTCCTACGGATGATAGTACTTCTTTTAAAGATCCTTTAGATAGGAAACTTGAATCTTATCTAAGGAAAGCTTATTTATTTCTTTCATGTAATTAACAAGAGTCCATGAGCTAGTGACGTATGGGATATACATTCCTACCAGGAGGGGCAAAGTTTCCCAAACCTTAAAATGCCTATAAATACACCCCTCACCACACCCACAAATCAGTTTTACAAACTTTGCCTCCAAGGGAGGTGGTGAAGTAAGTTTGTGCTAGATTCTACGTTGATATGCGCTCCGCAGCAAGTTGGAGCCCGGTTTTCCTCTCAGCGTGCAGTGAATGTCAGAGGGATGTGAGGAGAGTATTGCCTATTGAATGCAGTGATCTCCTTCTACGGGGTCTATTTCATAAGGTTCTCTGTTATCGGTCGTAGAGATTCATCTCTTACCTCCCTTTTCAGATCGACGATATACTCTTATATTTACCATTTCCTCTACTGATTCTCGTTTCAGTACTGGTTTGGCTTTCTACAAACATGTAGATGAGTGTCCTGGGGTAAGTAAGTCTTATTTTCTGTGACACTCTAAGCTATGGTTGGGCACTTTATTTATAAAGTTCTAAATATATGTATTCAAACATTTATTTGCCTTGACTCAGAATGTTCAACTTTCCTTATTTCCAGACAGTCAGTTTCATATTTGGGATTATGCTTTAAATTATCATATTTTTTCTTACCTCAAAAATTTGACTTTTTTCCCTGTGGGCTGTTAGGCTCGCGGGGGCTGAAAATGCTTCATTTTATTGTGTCATTCTTGGCGCGGACTTTTTTGGCGCAAAAATTCTTTTCCGTTTCCGGCGTCATACGTGTCGCCGGAAGTTGCGTCATTTTTGACGTTATTTTGCGCCAAAAATGTCGGCGTTCCGGATGTGGCGTCATTTTTGGCGACAAAAGCATTTAGGCGCCAAATAATGTGGGCGTCTTATTTGGCGCCAAAAAATATGGGCGTCGCTTTTGTCTCCACATTATTTCAGTCTCATTTTTCATTTGCTTCTGGTTGCTAGAAGCTTGATGTTTGGCATTTTTTTCCCATTCCTGAAACTGTCTTATAAGGAATTTGATCTATTTTGCTTTATATGTTGTTTTTTCTCTTACATATTGCAAGATGTCTCACGTTGCATCTGAGCCAGAAGATACTACAGGAAAACCACTGCCTGCTGGATCTACCAAAGCTAAGTGTATCTGCTGTAAACTTTTGGTAGCTATTCCTCCAGCTGTTGTTTGTAATAATTGTCATGACAAACTTGTTAAAGCAGATAATATTTCCTTTAGTGATGTACCATTGCCTGTTGCAGTTCCCTCAACATCTAAGGTGCAGAATGTTCCTGATAACATAAGAGATTTTGTTTCTGAATCCATAAAGAAGGCTTTGTCTGTTATTTCTCCTTCTAGTAAACGTAAAAAGTCTTTTAAATCTTCTCTCTCTACAGATGAATTTTTAAATGAACACCATCATTCTGATTCTTTGGACTCTTCTGGTTCAGAGGATTCTGTCTCAGAGATTGATGCTGATAAATCTTCATATTTATTTAAGATGGAATTTATTCGCTCTTTACTTAAAGAAGTACTAATTGCTTTAGAAATAGAGGATTCTAGTCCTCTTGATACTAATTCTATACGTTTGGATAAGGTTTTTAAAGCTCCTGCGGTTATTCCAGAAGTCTTTCCTGTTCCTAATGCTATTTCTGCAGTAATTGCTAAGGAATGGGATAAATTGGGTAATTCATTTACTCCTTCTAAACGTTTTAAGCAATTATATCCTGTTCCGCCTGACAGGTTAGAATTTTGGGACAAAATCCCTAAAGTTGATGGGGCTATTTCTACCCTTGCTAAACGTACTACCATTCCTACGTCAGATGGTACCTCGTTTAAAGATCCTTTAGATAGAAAAATTGAATCTTTTCTAAGAAAAGCTTATCTATGTTCAGGTAATCTTCTTAGACCTGCTATATCATTGGCTGATGTTGCTGCAGCTTCAACTTTTTGGTTGGAAACTCTAGCGCAACAAGTAACAAATCGTGATTCTCATGATATTATTATTCTTCTCCAGCATGCTAATAATTTCATCTGTGATGCCATTTTTGATATTATTAGAGTTGATGTTAGATTTATGTCTCTGGCTATCTTAGCCAGAAGAGCTTTATGGCTTAAGACTTGGAATGCTGATATGGCTTCTAAATCAACTCTACTTTCCATTTCTTTCCAGGGAAACAAATTATTTGGTTCTCAGTTGGATTCTATTATTTCAACTGTTACTGGTGGGAAAGGAACTTTTTTACCACAGGATAAAAAGTCTAAAGGTAAAAACAGGGCTAACAATCGTTTTCGTTCCTTTCGTTTCAACAAAGAACAAAAGCCTGATCCTTCGTCCTCAGGAGCAGTTTCAGTTTGGAAACCATCTCCAGTCTGGAATAAATCCAAGCCTGCTAGAAAGGCAAAGCCTGCTTCTAAGTTCACATGAAGGTACGGCCCTCATTCCAGTTCAGCTGGTAGGGGGCAGGTTACGTTTTTTCAAAGAAATTTGGATCAATTCTGTTCACAATCTTTGGATTCAGAACATTGTTTCAGAAGGGTACAGAATTGGTTTCAAGATGAGACCTCCTGCAAAGAGATTTTTTCTTTCCCATGTCCCAGTAAATCCAGTGAAAGCTCAAGCATTTCTGAATTGTGTTTCAGATCTAGAGTTGGCTGGAGTAATTATGCCAGTTCCAGTTCCGGAACAGGGGATGGGGTTTTATTCAAATCTCTTCATTGTACCAAAGAAGGAGAATTCCTTCAGACCAGTTCTGGATCTAAAATTATTGAATCGTTATGTAAGGATACCAACGTTCAAGATGGTAACTGTAAGGACTATATTGCCTTTTGTTCAGCAAGGGAATTATATGTCCACAATAGATTTACAGGATGCATATCTGCATATTCCAATTCATCCAGATCATTATCAGTTCCTGAGATTCTCTTTTCTAGACAAGCATTACCAATTTGTGGCTCTACCGTTTGGCCTTGCTACAGCTCCAAGAATTTTCACAAAGATTCTCGGTGCCCTTCTGTCTGTAATCAGAGAACAGGGTATTGTGGTATTTCCTTATTTGGACGATATCTTGGTACTTGCTCCGTCTTTACATTTAGCAGAGTCTCATACGAATCGACTTGTGTTGTTTCTTCAAGATCATGGTTGGAGGATCAATTTACCAAAAAGTTCTTTGATTCCTCAAACAAGGGTAACCTTTCTGGGTTTCCAGATAGATTCAGTGTCCATGACTTTGTCTTTAACAGACAAGAGACGTCTAAAATTGATTACAGCCTGTCGAAACCTTCAGTCTCAATCATTCCCTTCGGTAGCCTTATGCATGGAAATTCTAGGTCTTATGACTGCTGCATCGGACGCGATCCCCTTTGCTCGTTTTCACATGCGACCTCTTCAGCTCTGTATGCTGAACCAATGGTGCAGGGATTACACGAAGATATATCAATTAATATCTTTAAAACCGATTGTTCGGCACTCTCTAACGTGGTGGACAGATCACCATCGTTTAATTCAGGGGGCTTCTTTTGTTCTTCCGACCTGGACTGTAATTTCAACAGATGCAAGTCTCACAGGTTGGGGAGCTGTGTGGGGATCTCTGACGGCACAAGGAGTTTGGGAATCTCAGGAGGTGAGATTACCGATCAATATCTTGGAACTCCGTGCAGTTTTCAGAGCTCTTCAGTTTTGGCCTCTTCTGAAGAGAGAATCGTTCTTTTGTTTTCAGACAGACAATGTCACAACTGTGGCATACATCAATCATCAAGGAGGGACTCACAGTCCTCTGGCTATGAAAGAAGTATCTCGAATTTTGGTTTGGGCGGAATCCAGCTCCTGTCTAATCTCTGCGGTTCATATCCCAGGTGTAGACAATTGGGAAGCGGATTATCTCAGTCGCCAAACGTTGCATCCGGGCGAATGGTCTCTTCACCCAGAGGTATTTCTTCAGATTGTTCAATTGTGGGGGCTTCCAGAGATAGATCTGATGGCCTCTCATCTAAACAAGAAACTTCCCAGGTATCTGTCCAGATCCCGGGATCCTCAGGCGGAGGCAGTGGATGCATTATCACTTCCTTGGAAGTATCATCCTGCCTATATCTTTCCGCCTCTAGTTCTTCTTCCAAGAGTAATCTCCAAGATTCTGAGGGAATGCTCGTTTGTTCTGCTAATAGCTCCGGCATGGCCTCACAGGTTTTGGTATGCGGATCTTGTCCGGATGGCATCTTGCCAGCCATGGACTCTTCCGTTAAGACCAGACCTTCTGTCACAAGGTCCTTTTTTCCATCCGGATCTGAAATCCTTAAATTTAAAGGTATGGAGATTGAACGCTTGATTCTTGGTCATAGAGGTTTCTCTGACTCCGTGATTAATACTATGTTACAGGCTCGTAAATCTGTATCTCGAGAGATATATTATAGAGTCTGGAAGACTTATATTTCTTGGTGTCTTTCTCATCATTTTTCTTGGCATTCTTTTAGAATACCGAGAATTTTACAGTTTCTTCAGGATGGTTTAGATAAGGGTTTGTCCGCAAGTTCTTTGAAAGGACAAATCTCCGCTCTTTCTGTTCTTTTTCACAGAAAGATTGCTATTCTTCCTGATATTCATTGTTTTGTACAAGCTTTGGTTCGTATAAAACCTGTCATTAAGTCAATTTCTCCTCCTTGGAGTTTGAATTTGGTTCTGGGAGCTCTTCAAGCTCCTCCGTTTGAACCTATGCATTCATTGGACATTAAATTACTTTCTTGGAAAGTTTTGTTCCTTTTGGCCATCTCTTCTGCTAGAAGAGTTTCTGAATTATCTGCTCTTTCGTGTGAGTCTCCTTTTCTGATTTTTCATCAGGATAAGGCGGTGTTGCGAACTTCTTTTGAATTTTTACCTAAAGTTGTGAATTCCAACAACATTAGTAGAGAAATTGTGGTTCCTTCATTATGTCCTAATCCTAAGAATTCTAAGGAGAAATCATTGCATTCTTTGGATGTTGTTAGAGCTTTGAAATATTATGTTGAAGCTACGAAATCTTTCCGTAAGACTTCTAGTCTATTTGTTATCTTTTCCGGTTCTAGGAAAGGCCAGAAAGCTTCTGCCATTTCTTTGGCATCTTGGTTGAAATCTTTTATTCATCTTGCCTATGTTGAGTCGGGTAAAATTCCGCCTCAAAGAATTACAGCTCATTCTACTAGGTCAGTATCTACTTCCTGGGCGTTTAGGAATGAAGCTTCGGTTGACCAGATCTGCAAAGCAGCAACTTGGTCCTCTTTGCATACTTTTACTAAATTCTACCATTTTGATGTATTTTCTTCTTCTGAAGCAGTTTTTGGTAGAAAAGTTCTTCAGGCAGCGGTTTCAGTTTGAATCTTCTGCTTATGTTTTTTGTTAAACTTTATTTTGGGTGTGGATTATTTTCAGCAGGAATTGGCTGTCTTTATTTTATCCCTCCCTCTCTAGTGACTCTTGTGTGGAAAGATCCACATCTTGGGTAGTCATTATCCCATACGTCACTAGCTCATGGACTCTTGTTAATTACATGAAAGAAAACATAATTTATGTAAGAACTTACCTGATAAATTCATTTCTTTCATATTAACAAGAGTCCATGAGGCCCACCCTTTTTTGTGGTGGTTATGATTTTTTTGTATAAAGCACAATTATTCCAATTCCTTATTTTATATGCTTCGCACTTTTTTTCTTATCACCCCACTTCTTGGCTATTCGTTAAACTGATTTGTGGGTGTGGTGAGGGGTGTATTTATAGGCATTTTAAGGTTTGGGAAACTTTGCCCCTCCTGGTAGGAATGTATATCCCATACGTCACTAGCTCATGGACTCTTGTTAATATGAAAGAAATGAATTTATCAGGTAAGTTCTTACATAAATTATGTTATTCAGGTCTTCTTCTTCGGCCTGCAATTTCTTTGGCTGATGTTGCAGCTGCTTCAACTTTTTGGTTGGATACTTTAGCGCAACAAGTATCGGATCATGATTTGTCTAGCATTAAGTTGATTCAACATGTTAATAATTTCATTTGTGATGCCATTTTCTCCAACATAGGTGTGTCCGGTCCACAGCGTCATCCTTACTTGTGGGATATTCTCTTCCCCAACAGGAAATGGCAAAGAGCCCAGCAAAGCTGGTCACATGATCCCTCCTAGGCTCCGCCTACCCCAGTCATTCTCTTTGCCGTTGTACAGGCAACATCTCCACGGAGATGGCTTAGAGTTTTTTAGTGTTTAACTATTTAGATGCTACAAAGGATTTTAGACAAACATCTTCCTTGTTTGTTGTTTATTCAGGTAAAAGGAGAGGTCAAAAAGCAACTTCTACCTCTCTCTCTTTTTGGATTAAAAGCATCATCAGATTGGCTTACGAGACTGCCGGACGGCAGCCTCCCGAAAGAATCACAGCTCATTCCACTAGGGCTGTGGCTTCCACATGGGCCTTCAAGAACGAGGCTTCTGTTGATCAGATATGTAGGGCAGCGACTTGGTCTTCACTGCACACTTTTACCAAATTTTACAAGTTTGATACTTTTGCTTCTTCTGAGGCTATTTTTGGGAGAAAGGTTTTGCAAGCCGTGGTGCCTTCCATTTAGGTGACCTGATTTGCTCCCTCCCTTCATCCGTGTCCTAAAGCTTTGGTATTGGTTCCCACAAGTAAGGATGACGCCGTGGACCGGACACACCTATGTTGGAGAAAACAGAATTTATGTTTACCTGATAAATTACTTTCTCCAACGGTGTGTCCGGTCCACGGCCCGCCCTGGTTTTTTAATCAGGTCTGATAATTTATTTTCTTTAACTACAGTCACCACGGTATCATATGGTTTCTCCTATGCAAATATTCCTCCTTAACGTCGGTCGAATGACTGGGGTAGGCGGAGCCTAGGAGGGATCATGTGACCAGCTTTGCTGGGCTCTTTGCCATTTCCTGTTGGGGAAGAGAATATCCCACAAGTAAGGATGACGCCGTGGACCGGACACACCGTTGGAGAAAGTAATTTATCAGGTAAACATAAATTCTGTTTTTTATATTATCAAAATTGATGTTAAATCTATGTCTTTATCTATTTTAGCTAGAAGAGCTTTGTGGCTCAAATCTTGGAATGCTGATATGACTTCTAAATCCAGATTGTGATCTCTTTCTTTCCAAGGTAATAAATTATTTGGTTCTCAGTTGGATTCAATAATTGCAACTGTTACTGGGGGGGGAAGGGAGTTTTTTTGCCTCAGGATAAAAAGCCTAAGGGCAAATCTAAAGCTTTTAACCGTTTTCGTTCCTTTAGTCAAAATAAGGAACAGAAATCTAATCCTTCCCGCAAAGAATCTGCTTCCAATTGGAAACCTTCAAATTTGAATAAATCCAAGCCATTTTAGAGATCAAAACCAGCCCTCAAGTCTGCATGAAGGTGCAGCCCTCATTCCAGCTCAGCTGGTAGGGGGCAGATTAAAATTTTTCAAAGATGTTTGGATCAATTCGGTCCAAAATCATTGGATTCAGAGTATTGTCTCTCAGGGGTACAGAATAGGATTCAGAGTAAGACCGCCTTGTGGTGACATTTTATCACTGGAATATTCACCTAGCTGTTATTAAAATCCCTTCCCCCAAGTACACCTTTCTCTCTGAACTAAAAACACACCCAATGGTTTTTTTGAGTGGCATTTGATAAGCCACTCCCTTTTGAATTGGGGTATAAAATACTGTAACACCAGAACCTCTGTCTCTTTTTTTTTATCCTGCTCCTTCTAAAAGATGAATGATGTTGGACACAGAGAATCTGGCTAAGTATTTCTGGGATAATATTCTGTGCACAAATTGGGGTTGTAGTAGAGTTGCCCTGTATTAATTAAATTTTGGACTGTTTATCTGTAAAAATAGATGTGTATATACCTGTAAATATTTCTCTTATTATTAACATATATTGATTCCTAAATAAACTGTTTGGCAAATAATGGAGACCCTCTCATAGAGTTTATTTCACAATTTATCTGTGTTGGTTTTAGTGGTTTCACCATAGAGATTTAGTATATTATATTTAGTAGAAAGTAAAGATATTTTAAATTAATAAATAACCACACGCCTGTGAGAAGATTTTTTTTCTCTCACGCATTTCGGTAAACCCAGTAAAGGCTCAGGCTTTTCAGAAGTGTGTTTCAGACCTGGAGTTATCAGGGGTAATCATGCCAGTTCAGTTACAGGAACAGGGTCTGGGGTTTTATTCAAATCTATTAATTGTCCCAAAGAAAAAGAATTCATTCAGACCAGTTTTGGATCTAAAGATTTTGAATCAATATGTAAGAGTACCAACTTTCAAAATGGTGACTATAAGGACTATTCTGCCTTTTGTTCAGCAAGGGCATTATATGTCCACAATAGACTTGCAGGATGCATATCTTCATATTCCGATTCATCCAGAACACTATCAGTTTCTGAAATTCTCTTTTCTAGACAAGCATTACCAATTTGTTGCTCTTCCTTTTGGCCTAGCGACAGCTCCAATAATCTTTTTAAAGGTTCTAGGTTCCCTACTTTCTGTAATCAGAGAGCGGGGTATTGCGGTGTTTCCTTATTTTGACGATATCTTGGTACTCGCTCAGTCTTTACGTTCTGCAGAATCTCACACAAATAAACTAGTGTTGTTTCTTCGAAGACATGGTTGGAGGATCAATTTACCAAAAAGTTATTTGATTCCTCAGATGAGGGTAACCCTTTTAGGTTTCCAGATAGATTCAGTGTCCATGACTTTGTCTCTAAGAGACAAGAGACGTTTGATATTGGTTGCAGCCTGTCGGAATTTTCAGTCTCTGTCATTCCCTTTAGTAGCTATGTGCATGGAAGTTTAAGGTCTCATGACTGCAGTATCGGACGCGATCCCCTTTGCTCGTTTTCACATGAGACCTCTCCAGCTTTGTATGCTGAACCAATGGTGCAGGGATTATACAAGGATATCACAATTAATATCCTTAAATCCCAATGTTCGACTTTCTCTGACTTGTTGGTTAGATCACCATCGTATAATTTTAGGGGCCTCTTTCGTCCGTCCAACCTGGACTGTGATCACAACAGATGCAAGTATTTCAGGTTGGAGAGCTGTTTGGGGATTTCAAGAGGCGATATTACCAATCAATATTTTAGAACTCCGTGCGATTCTCAGGGCTCTTCAATTTTGGCCTCTGTTGAAGAGATAACCGTTCATTTGTTTTCAGACAGACAATGTCACAACTGTGGCATATGTCAATCATCAGGGTGGTACTCACAGTCCTCAAGCTATGAAAGAAGTATCTTGGATACTTGTTTGGGCGGAATCCAGCTCCTGTGTAATTTCTGCAGTTCATATCCCATGTATAGACAATTGGGAAGCGGGTTACCTCAGTCGTCAGACTTTACATCCGGGAGACTGGTCTCTTCACCCAGATGTGTTTTCTCAAATTGTTCAGATGTGGGGGCTTCCAGAAATAGATCTGATGGCATCTAATCTAAACAAAAAACTTCCCAGGTACCTGTCCAGGTCCAGGGATCCTCAGGCGGAAGCAGTAGATGCATTGACACTTCCTTGGTGTTATCAACCTGCTTATATTTTCCCGCCTCTAGTTCTTCTTCCAAGAGTGATCTCCAAGATCATCATGGAGCAATCGTTTGTGCTGCTGGTAACTCCAGCATGGCCTCACAGGTTTTGTTATGTGGATCTTGTCCGTATGTCCAGTTGCCAACCTTGGCCACTTCCACTAAGGCTACACCTTCTATCTCAAGGCCTGTTTTTTTTCATCAGGATCTCAAATCATTAAAGGGACAGTCTACACCAGAATTTTTTTTTTTTTTTTAAAGATAGATAATCCCTTTCTTACCCATTCCCCAGTTTTGCATAACCAACACAGTTATAATATACTTTTAACCTCTGTGATTATCTTGTATCTAAGCCTCTGCAAACTGCCCCTTTATTTCAATTCTTTTGACAGACTTGCAATCTAGCCAATCAGTACCTGCTCCCAGATAACTTCACGTGCACAAGCACAGTGTTATATATATGAAATACGTGAACTAACTCCCTCTAGTGGTGAAAAACTGTTAAAATGCATTCTGAAAAGAGGTGGCCTTCAAGGTCTAAGAAATTAGCATATGAACCTCCTAGGTTAAGCTTTCAAATAAGAATACCAAGAGAACAAAGCAAAATTGGCGACAAAAGTAAATTGGAAAATAGTTTAAAATTACATGCTCTATCTGAATCATGAAAGTTTATTTTGGCCTAGACTGTCCCTTTAAAGGTATGGAGATTGAACGCTTAGTCATAGAGGTTTCTCTGACTCAGTGATTAATACTATGTTGCAGGCTCGTAAATCTGTTTCTAGAAAGATTTATTATCGAGTTTGGAAGACTTACATTTCATGGTGTTCTTTTCATAAATTATCTTGGCATTCTTTTAGAATTCCTAGAATTTTACAGTTTCTTCAGGATGGTTTGGATAAAGGTTTGTCTGCAAGTTCCTTGAAAGGACAAATCTCTGCTCTTTCTGTTTTATTTCACAGAAATATTGCTAAACTTCCTGATATTCATTGTTTTGTGCAGGCTTTGCTTCGTATCAAGCCTGTCATTAAATCAATCTCTCCTCCCTGGAGTCTTAATTTAGTTTTGAAGGCTTTGCAGGATCCTCCTTTTGAGCCTATGCATTCTTTGGACATTAAAATACGTTCTTGGAAAGTGTTGTTTCTTTTGGTCATCTCTTCTGCTAGAAGAGTTTCTGAATTATCCGCTCTCTTGTGAATCTCCTTTTCTGATTTTTCATCAGGATAAGGCGGTTTTGCGGACTTCATATAAATTCTTACCTAAGGTTGTGAATTCTAGCAACATTAATAGAGAAATTGTTGTCCCTTCCTTGTGTCCTAATCCTAAGAATTCTTTGGAGAGATCCTTACATTCTTTGGATGTGGTAAGAGCTTTGAAATATTATGTTGAAGCTACTAAATATTTCAGGAAGACTTATAGTCTTTTCTTTCATGTAATTAGCAAGAGTCCATGAGCTAGTGACGTATGGGATATACATTCCTACCAGGAGGGGCAAAGTTTCCCAAACCTCAAAATGCCTATAAATACACCCCTCATCACCCACAAATCAGTTTTACAAACTTTGCCTCCTGTGGAGGTGGTGAAGTAAGTTTGTGCTAGATTCTACGTTGATATGCGCTCCGCAACAGGTTGGACCCCGGTTTTCCTCTCAGCGTGCAGTGAATGTCAGAGGGATGTGAAGAGAGTATTGCCTATTTGAATTCAATGATCTCCTTCTACGGGGTCTATTTCATAGGTTCTCTGTTATCGGTCGTAGAGATTCATCTCTTACCTCCCTTTTCAGATCGACGATATACTCTTATATATACCATTACCTCTACTGATTCTCGTTTCAGTACTGGATTGGCTTTCTACTACATGTAGATGAGTGTCCTGGGGTAAGTAAGTCTTATTTTTGTGACACTCTAAGCTATGGTTGGGCACTTTTTATATAAAGTTCTAAATATTTGTGTTTAAACATTTATTTGCCTTGATTCAGGATGTTCAATATTCCTTATTTCAGACAGTCAGTTTCATTATTTGGGATAATGCATTTGAATAATCAATTTCTCCAACATTGGTGTGTCCGGTCCACGGCGTCATCCATTACTTGTGGGAAATATTCTCCCCCACAGGGAAAGGCAAGGAGAGCACACAGCAAGAGCTGTCCATATAGCTCCCCCTCTGGCTCCGCCCCCCAGTCATTCTCCTTGCCGCTCTGAACAAGTAGCATCTCCAAGGGGATGGTGAGGAGTTTGTGGTGTTAGTTGTAGTTTTTTTATTTCTTCTATCAAGAGTTTGTTATTTTAAAATAGTGCTGGCTTGTACTATTTAATCTACAACAGAAAAGTGATGAAGATTTCTGTTTAAGAGGGCTATGATTTTAGCACAAGTAACTAAAATCCATTACTGTTACCACGCAGGACTGTTGAAACTAGAGAACTTCAGTTGGGGGTAACAGCTTGCAGACTCATCTGCTTCAGGTATGACTAGTCTCCTTCTAACAACACAGGCTAATGCTAGATGACAGTCATTTTTCCCCTCAGGGAAAACGGTAAGCCATTTTTCTTTCACCTCAGCAAAAAAGATAACAGGCTTCCCCTTTTTGAATTTTATGCTGGTAGACACTGTTAGGGGCCAAATCGATTGGTTTTTATTGCAATATCATGCCATATGAAATGTTTTATGAGCTCATATACACTCGGGGACGTTTTTTATTGATCTGGCTTGTTTTAGACACCTAAATCTATTCAGGAAGGCCCCTTCACTCTAGTGTACTGAGGGAGGAGGCTTCATTTTGGCGCTTCAGCTGCGCAGTTGATTTTCAAGGCAGTGCATGCAGTCTCATGTGAGAGGGTCCTGTGGCTCAGAAAGTGACTCCAGAAGGCTTATTTCTGTGGATGGTTGACCCCTAAGGAAGGTAAAAGCTACAGCAATGCTGTAGCAGGGATTGTGGTGTATAAAAACGGTTAAATCCAACAATTTGCTCCGGTTTGCTTGTTTTAAGAGCTAGAGTCTCCATATTTGCTGTGCAATACTTTATAAGCATTAAGACACTGGGGTCCAAATTTCATAAACATCGGATATTGCCTTCATAGTTTTTTGAACATTCAGAAATAAAGTGTGTCATTTTATTATTTAAAGAGACAGTAACGTTTTTGTTTAAAATCGTTTTTATTGCATTGTTTGCCTGCCTAAATCTGTTTAACATGTCTGGGCCATCAGATAACCTATGTTCTGTGTGTGTAGAGACAAATGTGGTTCCCCCTTCGAGTGTTTGTGATGATTGTGCCATAGCGTCCAAACAAAATAAGGACAGCTCTGTTACATTTCATAATGCTGCCCAAGATGATTTATCTAATGAAGGTAGTGGGGATAGTTCTACATCCTCTCCTCCTGTGTCTACACCAGCTTTGCCCGCGCAGGCGACACCTAGTGCGCCAGTGCTTATTTCTATGCAACAATTGACAGCAGTAGTGGATAATTCTATAGCAAATCTTTTATCCAAACTGCCAGCATTTCAGAGAAAGCGTGATTGTTCAGTTTTAAATACAGATAAAAAGGATGAACAATCAGACGCTGACGATGCCTTATCTATTTTACCCTCACATCAATCAGAATTGGCTGTGAGGGAAGGGCTGTCTGAGGGTGAAATTTCAGACTCAGGAAAAATTTCTCAACAGGCAGAACCTGATATAGTAGCATTTAAGTTTAAGCTAGAACATCTCCGCGCTTTGCTTAAGGAGGTATTAGCTACTCTGGATGACTGTGATTCTATGGTAGTACCAGAGAAGTTGTGCAAATTGGACACATTTTTAGAGGTCCCAGTGCACGACGATGCTTTTCCTATACCCAAGAGGGTAGCGAGCATAGTGGATAAGGAGTGGGAGAAGCCAGGTGTACCCTTTGCCCCACCTCCTATATTTAAGAAAATGTTTCCCATAATAGACCCTAGAAGGGACGCATGGCAGACGGTCCCGAAGGTTGAGGGAGCTGTTTCAACACTAGCGAAGCGCACAACTATTCCTATAGAGGACAGCTGCGCTTTCAAAGATCCTATGGATAAAAAATTGGAAGGATTGCAAGGGTTCCAATAAAAAATTGGAAGGATCAGCAAGGGTTCATCCTTCAACCAGCTACGTGTGTTATTACTGTCACTTCAGCGGCGTCCTTTTGGTTCGAGGAACTAGAAAGGTCGCTCCAGAAAGAGACTTCCTATGAAGAAGTCATGGACAGAATTCATGCATTAAAGTTAGCTAATTCCTTTATATTGGATGCCGCTTTTCAAATAACGAAATTGGCAGCGAAAAACTCAGGTTTTGCTATAGTAGCACGGAGGGCGATTTGGCTAAAATCCTGGTCGGCAGATGAGTCGTCCAAGATTAAGTTACTTAATATTCCTTTCAAGGGTAAGACCCTTTTTGGGCCGGAATTGAAGGAAATTATTTCAGACATCACTGGGGGTAAGGGCCATGCCCTCCCACAGGATAGGCCTTTTAAGGCTAAGAACAAGTCAAATTTTCGTTCCTTTCTCAATTTCAGGAACGGACCGGCTAATAACTCCACTGCCGCTAGACAAGAAGGTAACGCGGCCCAGCCCAAACCCGCTTGGAAGCCCATGCAAGGCTGGAATAAGGGTAAACAGACCAAGAAACCTGCTGCTACCAAGACCGCATGAAGGGGTAGCTCCCGATCCGGGACCGGATTTGGTAGGGGGCAGACTATCTCTCTTCGCTCAGGCTTGGGCAAGAGATGTTCTGGATCCCTGGGCACTAGAGAGAGTCTCCAAGGGATACCTACTAGACTTCAAGGGACTTCCTCCAAAGGGAAGATTCCACCTGTCTCGCTTATCTTCAGACCAGATAAAGAAACAGGCATTCTTACATTGTGTAAGAGACCTATCAAAGATGGGAGTGATACACCCAGTCCCCTCCGGGGAACAAGGTCTAGGTTTTTACTCAAACCTGTTTGTGGTTCCCAAAAAAGAGGGAACTTTCAGGCCAATTCTGGATTTAAAGATATTAAACAAGTTCCTCAGAGTTCCATCCTTCAAAATGGAAACCATTCGGACAATCTTGCCGACAATCCAGCAGGGTCAATATTTGACTACCGTGGATCTAAAGGATGCATATCTGCATATCCCAATCCACAAAACTCATCTTTGTTTGTCGTTTACTCTGGTAAGAGGAGAGGTCAAAAAGCTACTGCTACCTCTTTCTTTCTGGCTGAAAAGCATTATCCGATTGGCTTATGAGACTGCCTCCTGAACTAATCACAGCTCACTCTACTAGGGCTGTGGCTTCCACATGGGCCTACAAGAACGAGGCTTCTGTTGATCAGATATGTAAGGCAGCAACTTGGTCTTCTCTGCACACTTTTGCCAAATTCTACAAATTTGATACTTATACTTCTTCGGAGGCTATTTCTTTCATGTAGAGTCCATGAGCTAGTGACGTATGGGATATACATTCCTACCAGGAGGGGCAAAGTTTCCCAAACCTTAAAATGCCTATAAATACACCCCTCACCACACCCACAAATCAGTTTTACAAACTTTGCCTCCTATGGAGGTGGTGAAGTAAGTTTGTGCTAGATTCTACGTTGATATGCGCTCCGCAGCAGGTTGGAGCCCGGTTTTCCTCTCAGCGTGCAGTGAATGTCAGAGGGATGTGAGGAGAGTATTGCCTATTTGAATGCAATGATCTCCTTCTACGGGGTCTATTTCATAGGTTCTCTGTTATCGGTCGTAGAGATTCATCTCTTACCTCCCTTTTCAGATCGACGATATACTCTTATATATATATATACCATTACCTCTGCTGATTTTCGTTTCAGTACTGGTTTGGCTTTCTACAACATGTAGATGAGTGTCCTGGGGTAAGTAAGTAAGCTTATTTTCTGTGACACTCTAAGCTATGGTTAGGCACTTTTTTATAAAGTTCTAAATATATGTATTCAAACATTTATTTGCCTTGACTCAGGATGTTCAACATTCCTTATTTTCAGACAGTCAGTTTCATATTTGGGATAATGCATTTGAATCAATCATTTTTTCTTACCTTAAAAAATTTGACTTTTTCCCTGTGGGCTGTTAGGCTCGCGGGGGCTGAAAATGCTTCATTTTATTGCGTCATTCTTGGCGCGGACTTTTTTGGCGCAAATTTTTTTTTCTGTTTCCGGCGTCATACGTGTCGCCGGAAGTTGCGTCATTTTTGACGTTTTTTTGCGTCAAAAGTGTCGGCGTTCCGGATGTGGCGTCATTTTTGGCGCCAAAAGCATTTAGGCACCAAATAATGTGGGCGTCTTATTTGGCGCTAAAAAATATGGGCGTCATTTTTGTCTCCACATTATTTAAGTCTCATTATTTATTGCTTTTGGTTGCTAGAAGCTTGTTCACTGGCATTTTTTTCCCATTCCTGAAACTGTCATTTAAGGAATTTGATCAATTTTGCTTTATATGTTGTTTTTTCTATTACATATTGCAAGATGTTCCACGTTGCAACTGAGTCAGAAGATACTTCAGGAAAATCGCTGCCCGGTGCTGGAGCTACCAAGCTAAGTGTATCTGCTATAAACGTTTGGTATCTGTTTCTCCAGCTGTTGTTTGTATTGCATGTCATGACAAACTTGTTAATGCAGATAAAATTTCCTTTAGTACTGTTACATTACCTGTTGCTGTTCTGTCAACATCTAATTCTCAGAGTGTTCCTGATAACATAAGAGATTTTATTTTTAAATCCATTAAGAAGGCTACGTCTGTTATTTCTCCTTCTAGTATACATAAGTCTTTTAAAACTTCTCTTTTTTCAGATGAATTTTTAAATGAACATCATCATTCTGATACTGATAATGGTTCTTCTGGTTCAGAGGTTTCTGTCTCAGAGGTTGATGCTGATAAATCTTCGTATTTGTTCAAGATGGAATTTATTCGTTCTTTACTTAAAGAAGTATTAATTGCATTAGAAATAGAGGATTCTGGTCCTCTTGATACTAAATCTAAACGTTTAAATAAGGTTTTTAAATCTCCTGTAGTTATTCCAGAAGTGTTTTCTCTCCCTGATGCTATTTCTGAAGTAATTTCCAGGGAATGGAATAATTTGGGTAATTTATTTACTCCTTCTAAAACGTTTTAAGCAATTATATCCTGAGCCATCTGACAGATTAGAGTTTTTGGGACAAAATCCCTAAGGTTAATGGGGCTGTCTCTACTCCTGCTATATTTTTAGCGGATGTTGCTGCAGCTTCAACTTTTTGGTTAGAAGCTTTAGCGCAACAAGTAACAGATCATAATTTTATAGCATTATTATTCTATAACATGCTAATCATTTTATTTGTGATACCATCTTTGATATCATTAGAGTTGATGTCAGGTATATGTCTCTAGCTATTTTAGCTAGAAGAGCTTTATGGCTTAAAACTTGGAATGCTGATATGTCTTCTAAGTCTACTTTGCTATCCCTTTCTTTCCAGGGTAATAAATTATTCGGTTCTCAGTTGGATTCTATTATCTCAACTGTTACTGGAGGGAAGGGAACTTTTTTACCAAAGGATAAAAAATCTAAGGTAAATTTAGGTCTAATAACCATTTTCGTTCCTTTCCTCACAACAAGGAACAAAAGCCTGATCCTTCATCCTCAGGAGCGGTATCAGTTTGGAAACCATTTCCAGTTTGGAATATATCCAAGCCTTATAGAAACCCAAAGCCAGCTCCTAAGTACCCATGAAGGTGCGACCCTCATTCCAGCTCAGCTGGTATGGGGCAGATTACGTTTTCTTCAAAGAAATTTGGATCAATTCCGTTCACAATCTCTGGTTTCAGAACATTGTTTCAAAAAGGTACAGAATTGGCTTCAAGTTAAGGCCTCCTGCAAAGAGATTTTTTTCTTTCCCGTGTCCCAGTAAACCCAGCAAAGGCTCAGCATTTCTGAAATGTGTTTCAGATCTAGAGTTGGCTGGAGTATTTATGCCAGTTCCAGTTCTGGAACAGGGGCTGGGGTTTTATTCTATCTCTTCATTGTACCAAAGAAGGTCAATTCCTTCAGACCAGTTCCGGATCTATCAATATTGAATCGTTATGTAAGGATACCAACATTCAAGATGGTAACTGTAGGACTATCCTGCCTTTTGTTTAGCAAGGGCATTATATGTCTACAATAGATTTACAGGATGCATATCTGCATATTCCGATTCATCCAGATCACTTTTAGTTTCTGAGATTCTCTTTTTAGACAAGCATTACCAGTTTTGTGGCTCTACCGTTTGGCCTAGCATCAGCTCCAAGAATTTTTTTCAAAGGTTCTCGGTGCCCTTCTGTCTGTAATCAGAGAACAGGGTATTGGTATTTCCTTATTTTGGACGATATCTTGGTACTTGCTCAGTCTTCACATTTTCGCAGAATCTCATACGAATCGACTTGTGTTGTTTCTTCAAGATCATGGTTGGAGGATCAATTTACCAAAAAGTTCATTGATTCCTCAGACAAGGGTAACCTTTTTAGGTTTCCAGATAGATTCAGTGTCTATGACTCTGTCTTTGTCAGACAAGAGAAGTCTAACATTGATATCAGCTTGTCAAAACCTTCAGTCACAATCATTCCCTTTGGTAGCCTTATGCATGGAAATTTTAGGTCTTATGACTGCTGCATCGGATGCGATCTCCTTTGCTCGTTTTCACATGCGACCTCTTCAGCTCTGTATGCTGAACCAATGGTGCAGGGATTACACAAAGATATCTCAATTAATATCTTTAAACCGATTATACGACACTCTATGACGTGGTGGACAGATCACCATCGTTTAGTTCAGGGGGCTTCTTTGTTCTTCCGACCTGGACTATAATCTCAACAGATGCAAGTCTTACAGGTTGGGGAGCTGTGTGGGGGTCTCTGACGGCACAAGGGGTTTGGGAATCTCAGGAGGTGAGATTACTGATCAATATTTTGGAACTCCGTGCAATTTTCAGAGCTCTTCAGTCTTGGCCTCTTCTGAAGAGAGAGTTGTTCATTTGTTTTCAGATAGACAATGTCACAACTGTGGCATACATCAATCATCAAGGAGGGACTCACAGTCCTCTGGCTATGAAAGAAGTATCTCGAATTTTGGTTTGGGCGGAATCCAGCTCCTGTCTAATCTCTGCGGTTCATATCCCAGGTATAGACAATTGGGAAGCGGATTATCTCAGTCGCCAAACGTTGCATCCGGGCGAATGGTCTCTTCACCCAGAGGTATTTCTTCAGATTGTTCAAATGTGGGAACTCCCAGAAATAGATCTGATGGCTTCTCATCTAAACAAGAAACTTCCCTGGTATCTGTCCAGATCCCGGGATCCTCAGGCGGAGGCAGTGGATGCATTATCACTTCCTTGGAAGTATCATCCTGCCTATATCTTTCCGCCTCTAGTTCTTCTTCCAAGAGTATTCTCCAAGATTCTAAAGGAATGCTCGTTTGTCCTGCTGGTAGCTCCAGCATGGCCTCACAGGTTTTGGTATGCGGATCTTGTCCGGATGACCTCTTGCCAGCTGTGGACTCTTCCGTTAAGACCAGACCTTCTGTCGCAAGGTCCTTTCTTCCATCAGGATCTCAAATCCTTAAATTTTAAGGTATAGAGTTTGAACGCTTGATTCTTGGTCAAAGAGGTTTCTCTGACTCTGTGATTAATACTATGTGACAGGCTCGTAAATCTGTATCTAGAGAGATATATTATAGAGTCTGGAAGACTTATATTTCTTAGTGTCTTTCTCATCATTTTTCTTGGCATTCTTTTTGAATACTGAGAATTTTACAGTTTCTTCAGGATGGTTTAGATAAAGGTTTGTCCGCAAGTTCCTTGAAAGGACAAATCTCTGCTCTTTCTGTTCTTTTTCATAGAAAGATTGCTAATCTTCCTGATATTCATTGTTTTGTACAAGCTTTGGTTCGTATAAAACCTGTCATTAAGTCAATTTCTCCTCCTTGGAGTTTGAATTTGGTTCTGGGGGCTCTTCAAGCTCCTCCTTTTGAACCCATGTATTCTTTGGTCATTAAATTACTTTCTTGGAAAGTTTTGTTTCTTTTGGCCATCTCTTCTGCCAGAAGAGTCTCTGAATTATCTGCTCTTTCTTGTGAGTCTCCTTTTCTGATTTTTCATAAGATTAAGGCGGTGCTGCAAACTTCTTTTGAATTTTTTACCTAAGGTTGTGAATTCTAACAACATTAGTAGAGAAATTGTGGTTCCTTCATTATGTCCTAATCCTATGAATTCTAAGGAGAAATCATTGCATTCTTTGGATGCTGTTAGAGCTTTGTAATATTATGTTGAAGCTACTAAGTCTTTCCGAAAGACTTCTAGTCTATTTGTCATCTTTTCCGGTTCTAGAAAAGGCCAGAAAGCTTCTGCCATTTCTTTGGCATCTTGGTTGAAATCTTTATTTCATCATGCCTATGTCGAGTCGGGTAAAACTCCGCCTCGAAGGATTACAGCTCATTCTACTATGTCAGTTTCTACTTCCTGGGCGTTTAGGAATGAAGCTTCGGTTGATCAGATTTGCAAAGCAGCAACTTGGTCCTCTTTGCATACTTTTACTAAATTCTACCATTTTTGATGTGTTTTCTTCTTCTGAAGCAGTTTTTGGTAGAAAAGTACTTCAGGCAGTGGTTTCAGTTTGAATCTTCTGCTTATGTTTTCATTAAACTTTATTTTGGGTGTGGATTTTTTTCAGCGGAATTGGCTGTCTTTATTTTATCCCTCCCTCTCTAGTGACTCTTGCGTGGAAGATCCACATCTTGGGTAGTCATTATCCCATACGTCACTAGCTCATGGACTCTTGCTAATTACATGAAAGAAAACATAATTTATGTAAGAACTTACCTGATAAATTCATTTCTTTCATATTAGCAAGAGTCCATGAGGCCCACCCTTTGTTTGTGGTGGTTATGATTTTTTTGTATAAAGCACAATTATTCCAATTCCTTATTTTTTATGCTTTCACACTTTTTTTTTATCAACCCACTTCTTGGCTATACGTTAAACTGATTTGTGGGTGTGGTGAGGGGTGTATTTATAGGCATTTTGAGGTTTGGGAAACTTTGCCCCTCCTGGTAGGAATGTATATCCCATACGTCACTAGCTCATGGACTCTTGCTAATATGAAAGAAATTAATTTATCAGGTAAGTTCTTACATAAATTATGTTTTTGTTATAGTTTCTGGTTCTAGGAAACGTCAGAAGGCTTCTGCAGTTTTTGGTTGAAAAGTTCTTCAGGCAGCTGTTTCAGTTTGATTCTTCTGATTATGCTTTAAATTTGTTTCCTTTGATTTATGAGAATAAATTTATTTTTTGGGTTGTTGATTAATTTTTTTCAGTGGAAAATGGCTGTTTTTATATTTATCCCTCCCTCTCTAGTGACTCTTGCGTGGAGTTCCACATCTTGGGTATTGCTATCCCATATGTCACTAGCTCATGGACTCTTGCTAATTACATGAAAGAAAACATAATTTATGTAAGAACTTACCTGATAAATTCATTTCTTTCATATTGGCAAGAGTCCATGAAGCCCACCCCTTTTTTCTGGTGGTTATGATTTTTTGTATAAAGCACAATTATTTCCAAATTCCTTTGTTGATGCTTTTTACTCCTTTTTTTATCACCCCACTTCTTGGCTATTCATTAAACTGAATTGTGGGTGTGGTGAGGGGTGTATTTATAGGCATTTTGAAGTTTGGGAAATTTTTCCCCTCCTGGTAGGATTGTATATCCCATACGTCACTAGCTCATGGACTCTTGCCAATATGAAAGAAATGAATTTATCAGTTAAGTTCTTACATAAATTATGTTGTTTTAAATATGCTGCTAGACTAGGTATTTAACCCTTACAATCTAAACATTAAAGTCAGGCATCTTAACAAATATCGCCCTCTTCAGGACATGTGTGAAATGATGCTGTATAAAATCGGATACAAAGCCCCAAGGATTTGAAGATGTTCAATGACACCTGTTTTTGCACAAAAATACATAAACTGTAGTCAGTGAAAAATTACAAAGAAAAACAAGTACACAAAATTACAATGCTGGATAAGTAACAATGTTAAGGGGTAGCTCAAAATGGCAATATAACAGTTATGCTTTTGTTGCAAATGAAAATAAACCTCATTAGTGAAACCAAATAATGGTAACAAAATAAACTAACGGATCACAATGCTTTTGTGACTGTGGCATCTGGGGCCCGAGAGCTTTCAAACACTGCTCCCCTGGGATCACCCCAAAACCACCACACCACCTCGAGTGTGTTTCACAATAAAATCAGTTCTTGTTTCACCTGAATACTAGTGTCTCTAGTTATTTGGGTGGGTTCCTGCTATAATCACTTTCTCTGCTACATAGCGACCTGTTGTCAGGGATAGGAAGGACCCTCTGGCAGAGCTACCCTGTCGGGGTAGCCGGAGTCTGTCTCACAGGCTGGAATCCTTAATATTAGTGCTGTCTGGTTTCATGGTGGGCTATTGGCTGTAATCTCTTGGCGGCTACACAGCTGCAGTCGATAGGGACGAAGCAGGACCCTTTTGGCAGTGCTACCTAGTCGGGGTAGCCGGGGTATCCGTCACACCTTGATAAGGATATCTTCAGGCAGAGTGCAGGCGCTGCTTTTTTGTTATGACAGAAATAGATAGGGAATGTGTAGGGTGTATGCACAGTGAAATATCCAAATGGTCCTCAAAGGAGCCTAATTGACAGTCCAATAAAGCCCACTTTTGGAGTGTCCTCTTCTCCCCCTCAGTTCTATACAAAAGGGATACTGAGTGTTAACACACTTTTAAGAATGTTACAAAGTAACTCACCACTTGTGGGTTGTGTGCTCAAATTTTCAAAGACTTCACTTCTGCATCCTCTATTCACTTACTAAGTGCAGCGTGGACCCTTTGCAGGTATGCTCACTTCTTGCACAAGTTCCTGTCTTTATTGAATGCTGCACTAATTCAGTGCTTTGTAGCGTCCTCACTGTCCCATTTTTAGGATCCGTCATCCGTGGTAAACAGCCCCTCCTCCGCCGCTGTACCCATTACCACGTGCTCACTAATGGCCACTATTGAATCAATAAACAAAAGAAAGTTACTAGGAGCACCGTGGATATAGATAAAATTCATAAGCTTTATTGGTACTTTTACAGGGTGTCATATATGTCTATTTCTGAACAGAGGGGATCCCAGAGAAGCATTTATGCCATAATTGCACATCGGTTTATAAATAATTTCAGTGAGAGAGTTTGAAAAAGTTAACGATTTTTTTTTTTTATTTGATCTCATTTGGCGGTGAAATGGTGGCATGAAATGTACCAAAATCAGCCTAGATCAATACTTTAGGTTGTCTACTAAAACAAAATATATACATGTAAAGGGTTATTCAAGAATTCCTGACAGATATCAGAGTTCCAATTTTACTATCCCTAATTTTGAAGAAAAAAAAATGGTTTGGAAATAGCAAAGTGCTACTTGTATTTATTGCCCTTTTAACTTGCAAAGAACATGAAAACATTGGGTATTTCTAAACTCAGGACAAAATTTAGAATCTATTTAGCATGGGTGTTTTTTGGTGGTTGTAGATGTGTAACAGATTTTGGGGGTCAAAGTTAGAAAAAGTGTGTTTTTTTTTTTTTTTTTTTCCCTCTAATTTTTTTTTTTATAATATATGATGAAAAAATTGTAGTAAATTATAAGATATAATGAAAATAATGGTATCTTTAGAAAGTCCATTTAATGGCGAGAAAAACGATATATAATGTGTGGGTACAGTAAATGAGTTAGAGGAAAATTACAGATAAACACAAACACTGCAGAAATGTAAAAATAGCCCTGGTCCCAAATGGTCAGAAAACTGAAAAGTGCTCAGGTCCTTAAGGGGTTAAGTACTGGCAGAAAGTCTGCCAGTATAAAAAAAAGTTTTTTGTTTTTTTTAAATATATTTTCTGTTTGGTTAGCAAAGACACCCCACCCAAAGGCTTAAATACCTCCCCCACTCCCCTCGTCCCCCAGTCATTCTTTGCCTTTCGTCACAAATCCCTGTGGGATATGGTCGAGGTGGAGACTTCCATCGACGAGATACAGGGTAAGTTTAAGGCGTTGAAGGTCGCCAATTCTTTCATTTGTGACGCTAATATGCAGATTATTCGCCTGAACGCAAAGGTTTCAGGATTTTCTGTTTTTAGCTCGCAGGGCTCTGTGGCTTAAAGTCTTGGTCTGCGGACATGACCTCTAAGTCTAGGCTGTTGTCCCTGCCTTTTCAAGGAAAGATTCTGTTGGTTCAGGATTGGATTTGATCATATCCACGGTTATGGGAGGCAAGGGAGCTTTCCTACCACAGGATAAGAAGGCTAAGCCTAAAGGATCTACTTTTCATCCCTTTCGTGCGGACAAGGCCCAGCGCCAGCAGCCCGCCACAAAATTGGATCAGTCCAAGGAACTTGGAAGCTTGCTCAGTCTTGGAACAAGTCCAAGCAGAACAAGAAGCCCGCCAAGTCGAATTTGGCATGAAGGGGGGGTGGCCCCCCGACCGGTCCCTGGACCAAGTAGGAGGCAGATTGTCTCTTTTCTCTGAAGCCTGGTTGCAGGACGTGCAGGACCCTTGGGTTCTGGAGGTTGTCTCCCAGGGTTATAGGATAGGGTTCAGGTCCCATCCGCCCAGGGGCAGATTCCTCCTGTCAAACCTGTCTTCAAGACCGGAAAAGATGTTATCGTACTAGTACCCGAAGCAGAAAGGGGTCTAAGGTACTATTCAAATCTTTTTGGGGTTCCAAAGAAGGAGGGCACGTTCCGCCCAATTCTGGACCTAAAGTGTTTAAAAAAGTTTCTGGCTGTTCCATCGTTGAAAATGGAAACAATCAGATCTATTCTGCCCCTAGTTCAAGAGGGGCAGTTCATGATGACAATAGACTTGAAGGATGCTTACCTTCATATTCTAATTCACAGGGACCATTTCAAGTTTCTAAGATTTGCGTTTCTGGACCAACACTTCCAGTTTGTGGCCCTTCCTTTTGGTCTGGCGACGGCCCCTAGACTCTAAACAAAGGTTCTGGGAGCGCTGCTTGCAGTGGCCAGATCCAGGGGCATTGCTGTGGCGCCCTATTTGGATGACATCCTAGTCCAGGCGCCGTTGTTCAGCCTTGCAGAGGATCATTCGAGGGCTCTTTAATTGCTCCTATCTCACATTTGGAAGATCAACCCAGGAAAGAGTTCCCTGGTTCCCAGCAACAGGGTGGAGTTCCTGGGCACGATAATAGATTCTATGTCCATGAAGATATTTCTCACAGATCGTCGACCCATGAAGATTGCATCCATCTGTCTTGCCCTTCAGTCCTCCTCAAGCCCTTTGGTGGCTCAGTGTATGGAGGTGATCGGGCTCATGGTTTCCAGCATAGACGTCATTCCTTTCGCCATATTCCATCTCAGACCTCTTCAATTGTGCATGTTGAGACAGTGGAATGGCGATCATTCATTCAGATCGATCACAGCTGATATCCATGGATGCTCGGACCAGGGACTCCCTCTCCTGGTGGATTTGTCCGGAGCATCTGTCCCTGGGCACATCCTTCTTGAGACCGTCCTGGGAGATTATGACCACGGAGTCTGACAGGATGGGGAGCTGTTTGGGGTGCCAGGATGGCACAAGGAAGGTGGACCCAGGAGGAGTCTCTCCTTCCGATAAATATTCTGGAACCCCGAGCAATCTACAATGCTCTGAGGGCGTGGCCTCCTCTGGGGTCGTTCAGCTTCATCAGATTCCAGACAGACATTACCTCGGTGGCTTACATGAACCATCAGGGGGGTACGAGGAACTCCCTAGCAATTTTGGCTTTCAGCGCTCCAAATTCCAGGTGTGGACAACTGGGAAGCAGACTTTTTTCAGCAGTCAATCCTTCAATCCACTGGAATGGTCTCTTCACCCCGAATTGTTTCTGGAGATTTGTCTCTGGGGAATGCCGGAGATAGATCTCATGGCGTACAGACTCAATTGCAAGCTACCTTGATATGGTTCGAGGGATCCCCAGGCAGAGCTGATAGATGCCTTAGCGGTGCCTTGGGGGTTCAGCCTAGCTTACCTATTTCCACCTTTACAACTTCTACCCTGTAGTGGCATACATCAAGCAGGAGAGGGCTTCGGCCATTCTGATTGCTCCATCGTGGCCGCGAAGGACGTGGTTTGTGGATCTGGTGGGGTGTCATCCTATCCGCCATGGAGGTTACCCTGTCGCAGGGATCTGCTGGAACAGGGTCCCTTTCAACATCAAAATATCGATTCTCTGAGGCTGACTGCGTGGAGATTAACGCCTAGTCTTGGCCAAGAGAGGTTTTTTTGAAAGTGTGATTGATACTCTAGTTCAGGCATGGAAGCAAGCCACGTTGCATCTACCATAAGGTCTGGAGGACTTGCGTGTCCTGGCGTGAGAAGCATAGATATCCTTGGCACAAGGTGAAGGTATCCAGGATTCTGGCCTTTTCTCCAGGACGGTTTGCAGAAAGTTGGAGAAGGTTGCCCCCAGTTCCTTAAAGGGAGAGATTTTGGCATTTTCAGTCTTGTTGCACAGGAGACTCACTGAGCTTCCTGACATTCAATCTTTTGTTCAGGCTCTGTCTAGAATCACGCCTGTCTTTAGGCAGTCTGCTTGCCCATGGAGCTTAAACTTGGCCCTTAAGGTTTTTCAGAGTGTTCCGTTTGAGCCTATGCTTTCTATTGACATTAAGATTCTTTCCTCGAAGGTTCTCTTCCTATTGGCTATTGCATTGGCACGCAGAGTATCTGAGTTGGCTGCCTTGCAGTGTGAGCCTCCTTATCTGGTTTTTCATGCGGGTAAGGCTGTTCTTCGCACTGGCTTGGGTTTCTTCCCAAGGTGGTGTCTAACAGTAACATCATTCAGGAAATAGTTATTCCCTTGTGTCCTAACCCCCCTTCTTCTAAGAAGAGGTTACTTCATAATCTGGATGTGGTTCGTGCCTTGAAGTTCTATCTGAAGGCTACAAAGGATATCAGACAGTCTACATCTTTTTGTGGTGTATTCAGGGAAGCGCAAGGGGCAGAGGGCCTATTCTTCTACTTTGTCCTTTTGATTGAGGAGCTTGATTCGCTTGGCCTATGAGACAGCTGGAAATAAGCCTCCTCAGAGGATCACGGCTCATTCAACTAGAGCTGTGGCTTCATCTTGGGCCTTCAAGAATGAGGACTCTATGGAGCAGATTTGTAAGGCGGCTACCTGGTCCTCCTTATACACTTTTACAAAATTTAACAAATTTGACGTTTTTGCTTTTGCAGACGCTGTTTTCATAAATGGAAAGAGTCCACAGCTGCATTCATTACTTTTGTCAAATAAGAACCTGACCACCATGAGGCGGCAAAGACACCCCAGCCAAAGTCTTAAATACTCCTCCCACTCCCCTCATCCCCAGTGATTCTTTGCCTTTTGTCCCAGGGGGTTGGCAGAGAAGTTTCAGAAGTTTGTTTTTGTCTCTTATGGAGGGTAGTACTCTTCGACATGGGACGGGAGTTTTAAATAATCCTGTCAGTCTCTCAGTGAGGGCTTGGATAAAAGTTGGAGTCCGGAGATACAGGAAGAGTCTTTCTGTAAAACTATCCATACTCATGTTAACAGCTCCTTAAGCAGTCAGCGGTGTCAAACTTCGCTTCGCTGCCTGCTATCTTCTCTCAAGTCCATGGTGGAGGCGAGGCTACTATCCGTCACACTTAAAGGGCCGTGTTCCTGTTCCACGGCGTAGATTCCGGTAAGATCATTTCATTTTACTTCTTCATGAATGTACTGTAACTCATTTGTTCCTGCGAACTCCCATGAAAAATAAGGGTCTCAGTGAGACTTTTTTAGTATCTTGGAACCAAGGGTTAATATCTCCTGAGGGGGATAATTGAACAGGGTTTTTTTTAATCATGTTTGTGATTCAACCTGCTTATGTGTAGTGTTAACTGGGCTCGTGGCTTAGAACATAACGGCCTGTTGAAGTGACGCGACCTTACGGTTGGGCGAGCTATTGTTGGACTGTACGGTTCACCTTGTGACCAAGCGTGTTTACGTTCTGGTCTCCCATTTCCGCATTCCTGGTTGTGTGGTGGTGGAAAATTCTAGTCCGCTGGTGTCTGGTACATAGGAGGTGGTGAGTGCCCCAGCCTTTGTGGGTGTCAGGTGCCGTTTACTTTGTTTTTTATATATATATATATATATATATATATATATATATATATATATATATATATATATATATATATATATATATATATATATATATATAGTCCATTTTTGGGTATCCTTGATCCAGTTATGGAGGATACTGAGGTTGAGTTTGGTCAACTTTCTGTTTCAGATTCTTCGTCCTGTGAAGAATGCGAATTTGCCCCATTGACTGAGGTCAGTTAGTTATGTTTTTAAGGCCGCCCTAGAGCGCCTTGTTCCTCGGGCTCGGGGGTTCAAGAGACTGCTGAGCCATCCGCCTCGGGGGGCCCTGTCCTCCGGGAGGCGAGTTCCCTACCGCTCCCTACTACTACACATACGGATAACCCAAGTTATGCGTTTCCCTCCTCGGAGGGTGGATTGTTCCCCTCGGAGGTTGTGGCACGTTTTTGCTTTTACATACTTTTGGTGCTTGCGCGTCTGCAAAGTCCAGATGTTTATTTCAATTGTGCGCGTGCCTGATTGCCTATGGAGGGTGCATGTACAGTTCCCTGCGGGTGTAACTGTTCCTGAGTGTTGTGAAATGTTTGTTTTACTCAGACACATTTTTGAGCTGCTTGGGGACCCTATCCTCCTTGGGTATGGGACTCCTCAGTTTTCTCCTTTGAATGGCTCACCTCGTTAGACATGGGGGGATGAAGTAATCCCCTTTAAGTCTTATTGAGATCCTTCCAAGCTTTGTTGGAAAAAAGGGTTCCTGTTAGGCTGATCCTACGGACCTTCTGTTCTTCTTGGGTGTTAAAGGGACACTGTACACAAATTTTTTCTTTCGTGATTCAGATTGAGCATGAAATTTTAAGCAACTTTCTAATTTACTCCTATTATCAAATTTTCTTCATTCTCTTGGTATCTTTATTTGAAATGCACGAATGTAAGTTTAGATGCCGGCCCATTTTTGGTGAACAACCTGGGTTGTCCTTGCTGATTGGTGGATAAATTCATCCACCAATAAAAAAAGTGCTGCCCAGAGTACTGAAACCAAAAAAAGCTTAGATGCCCTCTTTTTCAAATAAATATAGCAAGATAATTAAAATTGATAATGGGAGCAAATTAGAAAGTTGCTTAAAATTGCATGCTCTTTCTGAATTACAAAAGAAAAAATTTGGGTTCAGTGTCCCTTTAACCTTCGGATTGCCTGTTACTTTATTTAATATGGTTAGCATAAATTTTCTTCTTTTTCATACTAGTTGAACAACTAGCTCAGCATACTAGTGCTCTGTGACTACTCTACTGTAGCAATCCGAGGGTTGCTAGTTAGATCCCCGGCGAGGTTGATAAAATGGGCGGTGCCCTGTATCCCTTAGGGGGATTAGCTGCACTTTCAAGCACAGTCATGTTAATGTTGCTTGGAAGCCAGTTAGCTCTAGTGTCCTTTTTATGGCCCTGTCTCTTTGGAGTGTTGGGCTCCTGCAAGGGGTGGTCTCTTCCCTTGGGGTCAGGACTTGCAATGGCTTCTTGCTCTTGTTATCCGGGTTATTCTGGATTTTTTCCCTGGGAGGTCTGTTTTTTGATATCAGACGACGGATTTATGTTCCTGGAACATTGTTTAATCTTAACATTTGTGGGGCCTGGGCTTCTTGTCCTGATCTTCCGGTGGTCAAGTGTATTTTCTCTTTGTGGATCCCGCTGTGGGATGTTACCGAACCTTATGATAATAGGATTGGCCTGGGGGTTTCTGTTTCCGGGGTACTTGGGCTTAGCCCTTGTTTTGGCTGTTCTGTTTTACAACTTGGCCAGATTTACTGGGAACCGGTGCTCCTTGGGGCTTGTCTTGTGCTGGACGATATGGTTCACTTGGGACAGCCAACTGACGTGACCTGGTGGTGTGCTTTCCTGTCTAGCAAGCAGAAGGTTTGTGGTTGCTCAGCTCACACTTTTGCGCCTGGTATGAGTTCTAGCACGATGGTGTTTAAGGGGTTCTTCCGTGTTTATCAGTGACGTGGCCTTTTTCTCCTCTCAGTTCCTTCTACAACTTCCTGTCTTGTGAGCAGGTGTTTATCAACGCTTTCCTCTTCAGGGGGCTCGTTGTCCTCCTTACAGAGGTGTTCCCTTTTTAGGGGCCTCTCATGTGTTCGGGAGGTTAGAACAGATGTTTATCTGGTTCGGGATTACCCTTTCCTTTGAGTTGTTCCTGTCTATCTGGGGAGCTGCTGGCCCCGCGTTGAGACTTAAGTGGCCTTGCTAGATCTCCTTAGGTCTAACACCTGCTCGATTGTCTTTAGGTTGAAGGGGCTGTGTCCATTCTTCCACCCTTTTAGGGGCCGGTCTTTGTGGTTCCTTTCGGTTCCCTTGCTTCAGATCTGCCGTTGCTTGGGCTGGTCCGGCTTAGTGTAGGTTCTGAGGTCAGGTCTAGGGGGGACAGTGAACCTTCTTTTTTAGAGGTTCTGTGCCTCTCCCCTTTTGAGATCTGTGAGTAGGCTTGGCGGTCTGGATTGCCTGGAGAGTGTCCTCTGTCTTGGAGGTTGGGCAATCTAGGTCTTGGAGATTGGACTGTCTGCTACTTTGTGCGGCTGCTTGTTCCTTACGGAGGGTGTTTTCTCTGTGTCTTCCTACGGGTGGCAGTGTGTTACTAGACTCAGATGTTTATTCTCCGAGTTTGCTACTGTTTACTCATTCTCTGAGTTCTGATGTTTTGAGGACTTTGTCTTCAGCTGTCTTTTCGGTGCTGTTGCACGATGTTTGGAAGATGTTTCTTCTCCTTGATGATTCCTGTTGCTCCTTGTGGGTTGGGCATCGTCGCCCCTTGTTCTCGGGATCATTCGGGTCTCTGTAGATTTGACCTTCTTTTGAAGGGGGTTTTTCTTTTATGGATTTTGCTGTACCTTTTGGGTATCCCTTTGGCTTACCCTTGTTCCCTCTCTTTTGGGGATTTTGGTACTGTACTAGTAAGGATGTGTGGGGACCGACTGCTGGATGATGGTTCTCCTGGAAGAGTGTTGGCTCAGTGAGTCTGCTTGCTGTCTCTCGTTGGGCTTTCGGACTATCTGCGGGTCAGTGTCCTTGGGCCTTTTCCTTCTTATTTTTTGGCCCGGCTCAGACGAAGCAGGGTTTGGTTGGGTTGTGGTTTTTCAGGCCTGGTGCCCTCAGAGTGGGCCGCCTATTGTACCCTCCCGTTGTTTTTGTATTTAGTGTCCTCTATAGCGTTGGTATTTTTCCCCCCTAAAGTAATGAATGCAGCTGTGGACTCTTTCCATTTATGAAGAAAATCTTAAATTATGCTTACCTGATAATTTCCTTTTCTTCAGATGGAAAGAGTCCACGGTTCCCAACCGGTATTTTTTTTTATGTGGGGCGTCTTTTATTTTTTATTATTATGGCACTTTTTCACCCTGGTATGTATTCTACTGTTCATTGTTCCTCGGCAGAATAACTGTAGGATGAGGGGAGTGGGAGGAGTATTTAAGCCTTTGGCTGCGGTGTCTTTGCCTCCCTCCTGGTGGCCAGGTTCTTATTTCCCATAAGTAATGAATGCAGCTGTGGACTCTCTCCATCTAAAGAAAAGAAAATTATCAGGTAAGCATAAGTTGTTTTTTGGGAGAAAGTTTTTTCAGTGCCCTCAGATTAGGGTCCGCCTTTTTACCCTCCCGGTTTTATTCAGTGTCCTCTAGAACTTGGGCATATGTTTCCCAAAAGTAATGAAAGAAGCCGTGGACTCTCCTCCCCTTTAGATGGAAAACATAAATTATGCTTACCTGACAATTTTATTTCCATCGCGGGGAGGAGAGTCCATGGCTCCCGCCCCTACCCCCGGTGGGCGGACCTAAGTTTTAGTTATCTTCTGGCACCATTTATACCCTGATATTTCTCCTACTGTTCCTTGTTCCCTTGGCAGAATGACTGGGGGAGTGGGGGGGAGGTATTTAAGCCTTTGGCTGGGGTGTCTTTGCTTCCTCCTGGTGGCCAGGATCTTAATTCCCAAAAGTAATGAATGAAGCCGTGGACTCTCCTCCCCACAATGGAAATAAAATGATCAGGTAAGCATAATTTGTGGGTTTTATTTATTTATTTATTTTTTTCCTTTCCATTGCCTGTAGCATGACGTAGCGGTCCCACCCGTTCCCGCCCCCTCCAGCGATGGGCACCACCGCTGTTTGTTGCACAGAGGGCTTCTGCATCGGTAACTCTGCAACTTGTGGGGTATTTTTAGCGAGATCGCCGCAGAGAAGAGCCCAGGACTGCAGCGACATACAGAGTATGTCACTGGTCCTTAAGGGCATAAAGACCAGTGTCGTACAGGGGTTATGTGAACTGTGACACATAGTTGTATCAGAGAAAAGCCCAGGACTGCAGCGACATACAGGGTACGGCGCTAGTCGTTAAGGGGTTAATAAAACAGTGGAGATCCTTTAGAGATAAGATCTATTGGTAGCTCTTTTACCTATGTAATTTACATGCACAAAGGTTCTTTTATGCTAAATACTGAACATTGGTCATGAATATTTTCACTATTTGTAGAGATCCTTTAGAAATAAGACCCATTGGTATCTCTTATTACATTGTAGATTGTATTCATGTACATTTATCATGCAGACATAGAGCATTAATTATGTATACAATATTTTCATTAACTATGCACATTGTTTATTTACTTGGTGAGTGGATGCATTCTCTGCTTACTCTGGTCATGGATTTACAAGTATCTAATGTGTATCTGTTGGTCTATATGTGCTGCTCCAGGAAGGCTACATAAGTCTAAATATGTAAACAAGCTTAAGTTGGGTACATGTATACTACATCTGATGCTTCTGTAATGTACATATTTTTTAAACTTTGTATAAACTTAGGTATAATTTTCTACATTTTAAGTTCTACTCTGAAAATAGTTCAGCTATCCAGACTGATTCTTTGTCCTTTAAGAGATTGAGTGATTTTGTTTTCTTTGAAGCAGTCCCCCTGATTAACCATCTAAATATTGTCTATGATTTGTAAGAGCGGCAACATTGACAAAAGGATTTGGAGGACAGGGGCATAGTTAATCCTAGTACCTGTGTAACCTCTGGGTCAAGAGATTTTACCCCAATTGATATATCCTAAGAGATTTACAGTTCTGTCCTTGATTTCATATCCCTAATCATATTGTTCAGGATTCCCACTTGTATAATAGAAACATCCATCACGTTTTTTCTCTTGCAAGGTGTATCCAGTCCATGGATTCATCCTTACTTGTGGGATATTCTCATTCCCTACAGGAAGTGGCAAAGAGAGCACACAGCAGAGCTGTCCATATAGCTCCCCCTCTGGCTCCGCCCCCCCAGTCATTCTCTTTGCCGCTCTAACAAGTAGCATCTCCACGGGAGGGTAAAGTGAATGTGGTGTTAGATTTGTAGTTTTATATCTTCAATCAAAAGTTTATTTTTAAATAGTACCGGTTTGTGCTATTTACTCTCTGGCAGAAATATGATGAAGAATTCTGCTGAGAGGAAAATGATTTTAGCATGTTGTAACTAAAATCCATTGCTGTTCCCACACAGGACTGAGGAGTACCAGAAAACTTCAGTTGGGGGGAACAGTTGCAGGCTTAACTGCTTTGAGGTATGTTTCAGTCATCTTTTTTCTAGTCAAGACAAGATAATGCTAGAAGACTGACAAGATTCCCCATGTGGGAAGGGTAAGCCATGTTCTGAGACTTAGTATAGAACTAGAGGCTTATTTAAGAGGGCTCAATAGACTGGTTATCACTTTTGCAGGGCAATCGATTATTTTATTTAGCAAAATACTCTTTATTAACACTTTTTAAGCACTTTTGGTGTGTTTATTTGAGGTTTTATTCCACATGGCATTTTTAGTCACCTAAATTGGGTTCTGAAGGCCCCACAGCTGTGGAGTGGGAGGGGCCTAATTTTGTGCCTCAGTTGCGCAGTTTATTCTGACAGATTTCCTTACATGCTGCTTCACATGGGTCCAGAGACTACTTGAGGACTTCAGGAGGCTTGATTTTCTCAAATCCAATCCTTAAGGGAAGGTAGGGCCACAGCAGGCTGCTGTGGCAAGGTGCTGTAGTTAATTAACCGGTTGTTTGCTTTAGGCGGCTCCGGTTTGGGCATTAAAGGGTTAATCAGGCTGAAACTTGTTGTGCAATCTTATCGAAGCATTAGGCACATACTGTAAAAATTTCAAGAGATTTGGTTCATTTTTCACCGTTTTGTAAAATTGTGTGCGCTTTTATTTCTTAAAGGCACAGTACCATTTATTGCAAATTGTATTTTTTACTTGTTAAAGTGTTTTTCCAAGCCTGCTTGTGTATAATACTAATCTGTTAAACATGTCTGACACTAAGGAAAAGCCTTGCTCTATGTGTTCAGAAGCCATGGTGGAACCCCCACTCAAAATGTGTCTCAAGTGCACTAATGTGTCTATACACTTTAAAGATCATATTGTGTCACTTAAAAATATAGCCCTAGATGATTCTTTGACTGAAGGTAATGAGGATAGTCCGCCTTCCTCACCCCATGTGTCATCACCAGTTACGCCCGCTCAAGTGATACCTAGTTCCTCTAGTGGATTGGCACCTATTACATTGCAACAACTGGCGGCAGTCATGGATAATTCCCTTGCGGCCTTTCTATCCAAACTGCCAGTTTTCTCTAAAAAGTGAGATAGCTCTGTTTTGAGAACAGATGAGGAGCAGTCAGAAGCTTTGGGAGGTTTATCTGATGTACCCTCACAACACTCTGAAGTAGGGGCGAGGGTTGTAATGTCTGAGGGAGAAAATTCTGACTCAGGAAAAGTTTCTCAGCGGGCAGAATCAGATTCACTAGCATTTAAATTGGAACACCTCCGCGTACTGCTTAGGGAGGTTTTATCAACTCTGGATGATTGTGACCCTATTGTGGTCCCAGAGAAATTGTGTAAAATGGACAAATATCTAGAAGTCCCTGTATACACTGATGCGTTTCCGATCCCTAAGAGGGTGGCGGATATTGTTGCTAGGGAGTGGGAGAGACCAGGTGTACCTTTTGTGTCCCCCCCCCCCCCTATCTTTAAGAAAATGTTCCCCATAACTGATCCCAGGCGGGACGTGTGGCAGACGGTCCCTAAGGTAGAGGGGGCAGTTTCAACACTAGCCAAGCGCACAACCATACCAATTGAAGACAGTTGTGCTTTCAAAGATCCTATGGATAAAAAATTAGGTTTACTAAAGAAAATATTTGTTCAACAAGGTTTCCTTCTCCAACCTATTGCCTGCATTATTCCTGTAACTACTGCAGCGGCTTTTTGGTTTGAGGCGCCGGAGGAGTCGCTCCAGAGGGAGACTTCATATGACGAAGTCATGGATAGAATTAATGCTCTAAAACTGGCTAATTCTTTTATCACAGATGCCGCCTTGCAATTAGCTAAGTTAGCGGCTAAAAATTCTGGTTTTGCCATCATGGCGCGCAAAGCGCTTTGGCTCTGCCGACGGGTCGCCCAAAACAAAATTACTGAATATTCCTTTCAAGGGAAAGACCCTTTTCGGGCCCGAGTTGAAAGAGATTATTTTGCATATCACTGGGGGAAAGGGCCATGCCCTCCCGCAAGATAGGCCTTTTAAGGCTAAAAACAAGGCTAATTTTCGTTCCTTTCGCAACTTCAGGAGCGGTCCTGCTTCAACCTCTGCAACCGCAAAGCAAGAGGGTAACGCTTCACAGCCCAAGGCAACCTGGAAACCTTTGCAGGGCTGGAACAAGGGTAAACAGGCCAAAAAGCCTGCGGCTGCTACTAAGACAGCATGAAGGGGTAGCCCCCAATCTGGGACCGGATCTTGTAGGGGGCAGACTCTCTCTCTTTGCTCAGGCTTGGGCAAGAGATGTTCCCGATCCCTGGGTATTAGAGATCGTTGCTCAGGGATATCTTCTAGAATTCAAGGATTCTCCTCCAAGGGGAAGGTTCCACATTTCTCGTCTGTCTACAGACCAGATAAAGAAAGAGGCTTTCTTACGCTGTGTAGAAGATCTACTCCAGATGGGAGTGATATATCCAGTTCCAATTACAGAACAAGGACTGGGTTTCTACTCAAACCTGTTTGTGGTTCCCAAAAAGGAAGGAACTTTCAGGCCAATCCTGGATCTAAAAATTCTAAACAAATTCCTCAGAGTTCCATCATTCAAAATGGAGACCATTCGGACAATCTTACCGATGATCCAGGAAGGTCAATATATGACTACCGTGGATCTAAAGGATGCGTACCTTCATATTCCTATCCACAAAGATCACCATCAGTTCCTAAGGTTCGCTTTTCTGGACAAGCATTACCAGTTCGTGGCCCTTCCCTTCGGGTTGGCCACCGCTCCCAGAATTTTCACAAAAGTGCTAGGGTCCCTTCTAGCGGTACTAAGACCGCGGGGCATTGCAGTAGCACCTTATGTGGACGACATCTTAATACAGGCGTCGTCTTTTCCCAGAGCCAAGGCTCATATGGAGATTGTTCTGGCCTTTCTAAGGTCTCACGGGTGGAAGGTGAACACCGAAAAAAGTTCTCTGTCCCCGCTCACAAGGGTTCCCTTCCTGGGAACGTTAATAGACTCGGTAGAAATGAAAATATTTCTGACGGAGGTCAGACGTTTAAAGTTTTTAAGTACTTGCCGAGCTCTTCATTCCATTCCTCGGCCATCTGTAGCTCAGTGCATGGAGGTAATCGGATTAATGGTAGCAGCAATGGACGTAGTCCCTTTTGCTCGAATTCATCTCAGGCCACTGCAATTGTGCATGCTCAAATAGTGGAATGGGGATTATGCAGATTTGTCTCCTCAAATCCAACTGGACCAGAAAACCAGAGATTCTCTTCTCTGGTGGTTGTCTCAGGATCACCTGTCTCAGGGAATGTGCTTCCGCAGACCGGAGTGGATCATTGTAACGACCGACGCCAGTCTGTTAGGCTGGGGCGCGGTCTGTGGTTCCCTGAAAGCTCCATGCCTATGGTCTCGGGAAGAGTCTCTTCTCCGGATAAACATTTTGGAACTGAGTGATATTCAACACGCTCCAGGCATGGCCTCAGCTAGCGGCGGCCAAATTAATCAGAATTCAGTCGGACAACATCACGACTGTAGCATACATCAATCATCAGGGAGCAACAAAGCGTTCCTTAGCGATGAAGGAAGTAACCAAAATCAGGTGGACGGAGGATCACTCTTGCCATCTATCTGCAATTCACATCCCAGGAGTAGACAACTGGGAAGCGGATTTCCTAAGTCATCAGACTTTTCACCCGGGGGAGTGGGAACTCCACCCGGAGGTTTTTGCTCAGCTGACCCAGCTATGGGGCATTCCAGAGTTGGATCTGATGGCGTCCCGTCAGAACACCAAACTTCCTCTTTACGGATCCAGGTCCAGGGACCCCAAGGCGGCGTTGATAGATGCTCTAGTAGCGCCTTGGTCCTTCAATCTGGCTTATGTCTTTCCACCGTTTCCCCTTCTCCCTCGGCTGGTTGCCAGAATCAAACTGGAGAAGGCCTCGGTAATTCTGATAGCGCCTGCTTGGCCACGTAGGACTTGGTATGCAGACCTAGTGGACATGTCATCTTCCCACCATGGACACTGCCAATGAGGCAGGATCTTCTAATACAGGGTCCATTCAAGCATCCAAATCTAGTTTCTCTGCAGCTGACTGCTTGGAGATTGAATGCTTAATTCTATCCAAGCGTGGGTTCTCTGAATCAGTCATAGATACTCTGATCCAAGCTAGAAAGCCTGTCACCAGGAAAATTTACCATAAGATATGGCGGAAATATCTTTGTTGGTGTGAATCCAAGGGTTACTCATGGAGTAAGATTAGGATTCCAAGGATATTGTCTTTTCTCCAAGAAGGATTGGAGAAAGGTTTGTCAGCTAGTTCCTTAAACGGACAGATATCCGCTCTGTCTATCCTTTTACACAAGCGTCTGGCAGAAGTACCAGATGTTCAAGCGTTTGCACAGGCTTTAGTCAGAATCAAGCCTGTCTATAAACCTGTGGCTCCTCCATGGAGTCTAAATTTAGTTCTTTCAGTTCTTCAAGGGGTTCCGTTTGAACCTTTGCATTCCATAGATATTAAGTTATTATCTTGGAAAGTTTTGTTTTTGGTAGCTATATCTTCTGCTCGAAGAGTTTCAGAATTGTCTGCTTTGCAGTGTAATTCACCCTATCTGGTGTTCCATGCAGATAAGGTAGTTTTGCGTACTAAACCTGGTTTTCTTCCTAAAGTTGTTTCTAATAAGAACATTAACCAGGAAATCATTGTTCCTTCCCTGTGTCCTAATCCAGCTTCTAAGAAGGAACGGCTTTTACACAATCTTGATGTGGTTCGTGCTTTGAAATTCTATTTACAAGCAACTAAGGATTTCAGACAAACATCATCTTTGTTTGTTGTCTATTCCGGTAACAGGAGAGGTCAGAAAGCGACTGCTACCTCTCTTTCCTTCTGGTTGAAAAGCATCATCCGATTGGCTTACGAGACTGCTGGGCAGCAGCCTCCTGAACGAATTACAGCTCATTCCACCAGAGCTGTGGCTTCCACTTGGGCTTTCAAGAATGAGGGTTCTGTTGAACAGATTTGTAAGGCAGCGACTTGGTCTTCACTGCATACTTTTGCCAAATTTTTACAAATTCAATACTTTTGCTTCTTCAGAGGCTATTTTTGGGAGAGAGGTTTTGCAAGCAGTGGTGCCTTCCGTTTAGGTTACCTGTCTTGTTCCCTCCCTTCATCCGTGTCCTAAAGCTTTGGTATTGGTATCCCACAAGTAAGGATGAATCCGTGGACTGGATACACCTTGCAAGAGAAAACAGAATTTATGCTTACCTGATAAATTCCTTTCTCTTGCGGTGTATCCAGTCCACGGCCCGCCCTGGCAATTAGGTCAGGTTAAAATTTCTTGTTTAAACTACAGTCACCACTGCACCCTATGGTTTCTCCTTTTTCTCCTAACCGTCGGTCGAATGACTGGGGGGCGGAGCCAGAGGGGGAGCTATATGGACAGCTCTGCTGTGTGCTCTCTTTGCCACTTCCTGTAGGGAATGAGAATATCTCACAAGTAAGGATGAATCCGTGGACTGGATACACCGCAAGAGAAAGTAATTTATCAGGTAAGCATAAATTCTGTTTTTCCCCTTAATCAAAGGGTTACTTTATGACTATTATAGACCTCAATGATTCTTATCTTTCGTTATGGGTTTCTTAATGATTGCAAGAAGTTTGGTATCTCCTTGAGGCAAGGTTACCAATCAACATTCTAGATCTTCGGGCTATTCAGCCCTGGCCTCTATTGAAGGAGGAAAATGTATCCATTTCCATTCAGACAGCATCTTAGTGGTGGCTTACATAAATTATCACAGGGGTTTACCGCAGGTTACTGGTTATGCAGGAAGAGTCTATTAGTCTGTATTGGGCAGAGAGGAATTATAAATCCCTATTGGCAAATCACAAAACATGTGTGAACTGGGAGGTGAATCATTTCTGCAGTCGATCGGTCCATTCAAGAGAGTGGTCTCTTCATGGGATATTTTTGATCGCTTATTGATCCAGTGGGTTTGCAGGACAAATGATGTTTTGACTGTACAGTAGCCTGGAAGTGTGAGATTTAAAGGGACATAATACTCATATGCTAAATCACTTGAAACTGATGCAGTATAACTGTAAAAAGCTGACAGGAAAATATCACCTGAGCATCTCTCTATGTAAAAAAGGAAGATATTTTACCTCACAATCTCCTCAGCTCAGCAGAGTAAGTTCTGTGTTAAGTTAACTCGGCTGCTCCCAGCTGTAGGTAAAAAAAAATAAAAAAATGAAGAAATGAACAGCAGCCAATCAGCATCAGTAGTGCTGAGGTCATGAACTCTTACTGTGATCTCATGAGATTTGACTTATCTCTCATGAGATTTCATAGTAAACTTCCTTTACCTGATTGGTGAAATATGAGAGTTCACGATGCTCATCCCCTAAGATGTCCCAGGACAGACACACTAAAATGCTGCTTAGAAATCCTTTACACTGGAAGTTGGCTACTGAGGAACTTTTGAGGTAAAATATCTATCTTTTTTACATAGAGATGTTCAGGAGATATTTTCTAGTCAGCTTTTTACAGCTATGCTGCATCACTTTCAAGTGTTTAAACATTTGGGTATTATGGCCCTTTAAGTGAAAGGCCATTAGATCTAAGGCCCACATTAGTCACTTTAGTATTTCCATGTGACTTTTATCTAGCAAACCCGTTTCCTTTGATCCAAGAAATGACTCTTGGAATAAAAACAGTCAACAACACCAAACTCATGGTTTTAAAAAGTCACAAGACTTAGTGGGGTCCTGAATTTTGTCGATCTTGGTAATACAAAAGTCACAATAGGTATGTACAGAATAGTTTTGCTTCAATGGCAACGTCTCTGAATAGGTTACAAATGGCTTCCTAAGGTTATGAGTTACTGAAAGAAAGTTCCCAATTCTTTTTTTTTTTTTTTTTTTTAAATAATTTTTATTGAAGATTTCAAAAATACAGCAAAATGATAATACAAATAATAAAACTTCAAAAGGAAGAGAAATAAATACACTGTCTCACAGACATAATTGGCAAGAACATTTGACACGTTTCCTTTACAAATATGGAGTATCAGACCAATGGAAGTGCCCATGATGAACCAAACATAATTGACTAAGCCCGAAGTGAGCTGTGATATAGTGGGTATATGTAGAGGCAGTCATGTTCAATATATAAAATAATTTTACATAACCTGTCTTGTGGATACAGTGTTTGATTTTTGAAGGAGTAGAATATCAGAGAGGAAAGAAGACGAAGAGCAGTAAGAAATAAGAGGCATGGATAGGGGCGGGGGAAGGAGAGGGGGGGAAATAGGGAAGGGAAAAAAAAAGGGGGGGGGGGTGAAGGGGGGAAAGTTCCCAATTCTTATGTAGTAAAACTGAGACAAAGGCAGAGACATCTTCAGATTATACATTGTTACTTATTAGTCCTCTCTCAATGATGTATCCTTCCAGATGTGATCCTAACGGCGTGAGCCCCTCGTGTATGAATGGACTGCTCGGCTTTGGGTGGTCAAGAATGCTGCAAGTATGAAACTACGGTGGCCCAATAGGGACAAAAGTAGTTCCATGTAGCAGTTGCATGCAAAGCGTTTCAGCCAACTTTGTGCTGCTTTTATTTAAGCTTACTCTTGCTACCGCCTGTATTCCTTAAATAGCCACATAGGGATTATTACGTTCAACCCCTATGTTATGATTGGTGCAAATGTCTCAATTGATTACATACTTGGTAATTAGTTTAAATTTCACAATACAGTTGCATGCTTAGTGGATAATATATGGTAGTACTGTCAAAACGAATGTTGACTCATTTAAAACAGTTCATAAAGGTCTTTTTAAATGTCACAATTTGTCAAGATTTATTTCAATAGTGTTTAAGAAATACATACCATAAATTTAAAATAAATTCCATAAGTGAGTAAATATATAGAAACATATTTTGGCTTTCTAATAAGACAAATGGGTTGTCTTATTCTATTCATATGGCAATCTTACTGAATACTATTTAGGTGTCTTATTAAGAGAATGTTAATACCATAAAAATTAGTCTATATTCACAATAAACCTGCACATTTTTTCCCTTACATGTGTAGTGTGGGTCATCCCGACTAGAGGAAGAAAGAAATGGAAAAAAGAATATACAAATTTGTACCTCATAGGCAGTAACCCTGCGGTTATAGCCTTTATCTATTTGAAGAAACTAGCGAAAAATCTACTTTCTCCAACATAGGTGTGTCCGGTCCACGGCGTCATCCTTACTTGTGGGATATTCTCTTCCCCAACAGGAAATGGCAAAGAGCCCAGCAAAGCTGGTCACATGATCCCTCCTAGGCTCCGCCTACCCCAGTCATTCTCTTTGCCGTTGTACAGGCAACATCTCCACGGAGATGGCTTAGAGTTTTTTAGTGTTTAACTGTAGTTTTTATTATTCAATCAAGAGTTTGTTATTTTAAAATAGTGCTGGTATGTACTATTTACTCAGAAACAGAAAAGAGATGAAGATTTCTGTTTGTATGAGGAAAATGATTTTAGCACCGTAACTAAAATCCATGGCTGTTCCACACAGGACTGTTGAGAGCAATTAACTTCAGTTGGGGGAACAGTGTGCAGTCTCTTACTGCTTGAGGTATGACACATTCTAACAAGACGATGTAATGCTGGAAGCTGTCATTTTCCCTATGGGATCCGGTAAGCCATGTTTATTAAGATAGTAAATAAGGGCTTCACAAGGGCTTATTAAGACTGTAGACTTTTTCTGGGCTAAATCGATTCATTATTAACATATTTAGCCTTGAGGAATCATTTATTCTGGGTATTTTGATATGATTATATCGGCAGGCACTGTTTTAGACACCTTATTCTTTAGGGGCTTTCCCTAATCATAGTCAGAGCCTCATTTTCGCGCCGGTATGGCGCACTTGTTTTTGAGGACAGCATGGCATGCAGCTGCATGTGTGTGGAGCTCTGATACATAGAAAAGTCTTTCTGAAGGCATCATTTGGTATCGTATTCCCCTTTGGGCTTGGTTGGGTCTCAGCAAAGCAGATTCCAGGGACTGTAAAGGGGTTAAATATAAAAACGGCTCCGGTTCCGTTATTTTAAGGGTTAAAGCTTCCAAATTTGGTGTGCAATACTTTTAAGGCTTTAAGACACTGTGGTGAAATTTTGGTGAATTTTGAACAATTCCTTCATACTTTTTCGCAATTGCAGTAATAAAGTGTGTTTAGTTTAAAATTTAAAGTGACAGTAACGGTTTTATTTTAAAACGTTTTTTGTGCTTTGTTATCAAGTTTATGCCTGTTTAACATGTCTGAACTACCAGATAGATTGTGTTCTGACTGTGGGGAAACCAAGGTTCCTTCTCATTTAACTATATGTATTTTATGTCATAAAAAAATTTAGTAAAAATGATGCCCAAGATGATTCCTCAAGTGAGGGGAGTAAGCATGGTACTGCATCATCCCCTCCTTCGTCTACACCAGTCTTGCCCATACAGGAGGCCCCTAGTACATCTAGTGCGCCAATACTCCTTACTATGCAACATTTAACGGCTGTAATGGATAATTCTATCAAAAACATTTTAGCCAATATGCCCACTTATCAGCGAAAGCGCGACTGCTCTGTTTTAGAAAATTCTGTAGAGCATGAGAACGCTGATGATATGGTTTCTGAAGGGCCCCTACACCAGTCTGAGGGGGCCAGGGAGGTTTTGTCTGAGGGAGAAATTTCAGATTCAGGAAACATTTCTCAACAAGCTGAACCTGATGTGATTACTTTTAAATTTAAGTTGGAACATCTCCGCGCTCTGCTTAAGGAGGTGTTATCCAATTTGGATGATTGTGATTATCTGGTCATTCCAGAACCACTATGTAAAATGGAAAAGTTCTTAGAGGCCCCGGGGCCCCCCGAAGCTTTTCCTATATCCAAGCGGGTACATTGTTAGTAAAGAATGGGACAGGCCCGGTATACCTTTAGTACCTCCCCCCATATTTAAAAAATTGTTTTCCTATAGCGACCCCAGAAAGGACTGATGGCAGACAGTCCCCAAGGTCGAGGGGGCGGTTTCTACTCTACACAAGCGCGCCACTATACCCCTAGAAGATAGTTGTGCTTTCCAAGATCCTATGGATAAAAAATTAGAAGGTCTGCTAAAAAAGATGTTTGTTCAGCAAGGTTCCCTTCTACAACCATTTGCATGCATTGTCCCTGTCACTGCAGCCGCGTGTTTCTAGTTTGATGAGCTAGGAAAGGCGATTATTAGTAATTCTTCTTCTTATGAGGAGATTATGGACAGAATTCGTGCTCTTAAATTGGCTAATTCTTTCACCCTAGACGCCACCTTGCAATTGGCTAGGTTAGCGGCGAAAAAATTTTGGGTTTGCTATTGTGGCGCAGAGCGCTTTGGTTAAAATCTTGGGCAGCGGATGCGTCTTCCAAGAACAAATTGCTTGACATTCCTTTCAAGGGGAAAACACTCTTTGGCCCTGACTTGAAAGAGATTATCTCTGATATCACTGGGGGCAAGGGCCACGCCCTTCCTCAGGATAGGTCTTTTCAAGACCAAAAATAAACCTAAGTTTCGTCCCTTTCGCAGAAACGGATCAGCCCCAAGGGCTACGTCCTCTAAGCAGGAAGGTAATACTTCTCAAGCCAATCCAGCCTGGAGACCTATGCAAGGCTGGAACAAAGGAAAGCAGGCCAGGAAACCTGCCACTGCTACCAAGACAGCATGAAATGCGGGCCCCCGATCCGGGACCGGATCTGGTGGGGGGCAGACTCTCTCTCTTCGCTCAGGCTTGGGCAAGAGATGTTCTGGATCCTTGGGCGCTGGAAATAGTCTCCCAAGGTTATTCTCTGGAGTTCAAGGGGCTTCCTCCAAGGGGGAGGTTCCACAGGTCTCAGTTGTCTTCAGACCACATAAGAAGACAGGCATTCTTACATTGGGTAGAAGACCTGCTAAAAATGGGAGTGATTCATCCTGTTCCATTAGGAGAACAAGGGATGGGGTTCTACTCCAATCTGTTCATAGTTCCCAAAAAAGAGGGAACGTTCAGACCAATCTTAGATCTCAAGATCTTGAACAAGTTTCTCAAGGTTCCATCGTTCAAGATGGAAACCATTCGAACACTTCTTCCTTCCATCCAGGAAGGTCAATTCATGACCAAGGTGGATTTCAAGGATGCGTATCTACATATTCCTATCCACAAGGAACATCATCGGTTCCTAAGGTTTGCATTCCTGGACAAGCATTTCCAGTTCGTGGCGTTTTCTTTCGGATTAGCCACTGCTCCTAGGATTTTCTCATAGGTACTAGGGTCCCTTCTGGCGGTGCTAAGACCAAGGGGCATTGCTGTAGTACCTTACTTGGACGACATTCTGATTCGAGCGTCGTCCCTTCCTCAAGTAAAGGCTCACACGGACATTGTCCTGGCCTTTCTCAGATCTCACGGATGGAAAGTGAACGTGGAAAAGAGTTCTCTATCTCCGTCAACGAGGGTTCCCTTCTTGGGAACTATAATAGACTCCTTAGAAATGAGGATTTTTCTGACAGAAGCCAGAAAAACAAAACTTCTAGACTCTTGTCGGATACTTCATTCCGTTCCTCTTCCTTCCATAGCGCAGTGCATGGAAGTGATAGGTTTGATGGTAGCGGCAATGGACATAGTTCCTTTTGTGCGCATTCATCTAAGACCATTACAACTGTTCATGCTCAGTCAGTGGAATGGGGACTATTCAGACTTGTCTCCGAAGATACAAGTAAATCAGAGGACCAGAGACTCATTCCGTTGGTGGCTGTCCCTGGACAACCTGTCACAAGGGATGACCTTCCGCAGACCAGAGTGGGTCATTGTCACGACCGACGCCAGTCCGATGGGCTGGGGCGCGGTCTGGGGATCCCTGAAAGCTCAGGGTCTTTGGTCTCGGGTAGAATCTCTTCTACCGATAAATATTCTGGAACTGAGAGCGATATTCAATGCTCTCAAAGCTTGGCCTCAGCTAGCGAGGGCCAAGTTCATACATCAACCATCAGGGGGGAACAAGGAGTTCCCTAGCGATGGAAGAAGTGACCAAAATCATTCTATGGGCGGAGTCTCACTCCTGCCACCTGTCTGCTATCCACATCCCAGGAGTGGAAAATTGGGAAGCGGATTTTCTGAGTCGTCAGACATTGCATCCGGGGGAGTGGGAACTCCATCCGGAAATCTTTGCCCAAGTCACTCAACCGTGGGGCATTCCAGACATGGATCTGATGGCCTCTCGTCAGAACTTCAGAGTTCCTTACTACGGGTACAGATCCAGGGATCCCAAGGCGGCTCTAGTGGATGCACTAGTAGCACCTTGGACCTTCAAACTAGCTTATGTGTTCCTGCCGTTTCCTCTCATCCCCAGGCTGGTAGCCAGGATCAATCAGGAGAGGGCGTCGGTGATTTTGATAGCTCCTGCGTGGCCACGCAGGACTTGGTATGCAGATCTGGTGAATATGTCATCGGCTCCACCATGGAAGCTACCTTTGAGACGAGACCTTCTTGTTCTAGGTCCGTTCGACCCACTCCAGCTGACTGCTTGGAGATTGAACGCTTGATCTTATCAAAGCGAGGGTTCTCAGATTCTGTTATTAATACTCTTGTTCAGGCCTGAAAGCCTGTAACCAGAAAAATTACCACATAATTTGGTATATCTGTTGGTGTGAATCTGCAGGATTCCCTTGGGACAAGGTTAAGATTCCTAAGAGTCTATCCTTCCTTCGAGAAGGATTGGAAAAAGGATTATCTGCAAGTTCCTTGATGGGACAGATTTCTGCCTTGTCTGTGTTACTTCACAAAAAGCTGGCAGCTGTGCCAGATGTTCTAGCCTTTGTTCAGGCTCTGGTTAGAATCAAGCCTGTTTACAAAATTTTGACTCCTCCTTGGAGTCTCAACCTAGTTCTTTCAGGGGGTTCCGTTTGAACCCTTACATTCCGTTGATATTAAGTTATTATCTTGGAAAGTTTTGTTTTTGGTTGCAATTTCTTCTGCTAGAAGAGTTTCAGAATTATCTGCTCTGCAGTGTTCTTCTCCTTATCTGGTGTTCCATGCAGATAAGGTGGTTTTGCGTACTAAACCTGGTTTTCTTCCAAAAGTTGTTTCTAACAAAAACATTAACCAGGAGATAGTTGTGCCTTCTTTGTGTCCTAATCCAGTTTCAAAGAAGGAACGTTTGTTGCACAACTTGGATGTAGTTCGTGCTCTCAAATTTTACTTAGCAGCTACTAAGGATTTCAGACAAACTTCGTCTTTGTTTGTTGTTTATTCTGGTAAACGGAGAGGTCAAAAAGCAACTTCTACCTCTCTCTCCTTCTGGATTAAAAGCATTATCCGATTGGCTTATGAGACTGCCGGACGGCAGCCTCCTGAAAGAATCACAGCTCACTCCACTAGGGCTGTGGCTTCCACATGGGCCTTCAAGAACGAGGCTTCTGTTGATCAGATATGTAAGGCAGCGACTTGGTCTTCACTGCACACTTTTTCTAAATTTTACAAATTTGATACTTTTGCTTCTTCTGAGGTTATTTTTGGGAGAAAGGTTTTGCAAGCCGTGGTGCCTTCCATTTAGGTGACCTGATTTGCTCCCTCCCTTCATCCGTGTCCTAAAGCTTTGGTATTGGTTCCCACAAGTAAGGATGACGCCGTGGACCGGACACACCTATGTTGGAGAAAACAGAATTTATGTTTACCTGATAAATTACTTTCTCCAACGGTGTGTCCGGTCCACGGCCCGCCCTGGTTTTTTTAATCAGGTCTGATAATTTATTTTCTTTAACTACAGTCACCACGGTACCATATGGTTTCTCCTATGCAAATATTCCTCCTTAACGTCGGTCGAATGACTGGGGTAGGCGGAGCCTAGGAGGGATCATGTGACCAGCTTTGCTGGGCTCTTTGCCATTTCCTGTTGGGGAAGAGAATATCCCACAAGTAAGGATGACGCCGTGGACCGGACACACCGTTGGAGAAAGTAATTTATCAGGTAAACATAAATTCTGTTTTCAGCCCTTGCGGCTGTAATGTCTGTGTAATTCAACTATCCACTTGGCTTCTATTTGTAATAGTGTATTGGTTATATCACCACCACCTACTTTTTTATTTTTTATTTTATCCACATAACCTTTGTGTTTTTTTCTACTGATATATGTAGAGGGATATATATTTATTAGGGAAGCCTATACCTCTAGTTTTCTGGCGCAGTATATTTGTCGTTGTGCTATATTAGTTGCTCCAGTTTTGCGTTGCACGACTAGGTATGTGGACGTCGTGCAGGTGTCCTTTTGCTTTCCATGGCTTTTTCCCTCCGAGACAGAATCTGTTGTCTCAAGGTTCTCTTTTCTATCAGGATCTCAAATCTCTAATTTAATCATGTACAGTTTGGACGCCTAGTTTTGGAACATAGAGATTTGTTTGATTCGGCCATTGAATCTTTGATGCAGGCCAGAAAGCCTGTAACACAAGATTTAACACATGGTTGGAAGACTTATTTTAAATGGTGTTTTTTCCAGAGGGTTTTCTTGGTATTCTTTAAAATTCCTAGAATCCTTCAGTTTTTCCAGGATGTCCTTGACAAGGGTTTGTCCAGTTTTTTTTTCTGCCTTATCTCTTTTTTTCATAGGAAGATGGCTTTTTTGTTCAGGTGTTAGAATTAGGCATCTGATGGAAATTGTTTATCCACCCTGGAATCTGAAACTACTATTCTCTATATTACAAGGTTCTTCTCTTGAACCATTGCATTCCATTGATATTGACTATTATCTGGGAAAGTACTCTTTCCATTAGCAATCTATTTAGTATAAAGAAATTCTAAATTGTTAACTTTGTCTTGTGATTCTACATTTCTCACTATTCACAAGTTGAAGGCTATACTTTTGTACTATATATGTTTTTCTTCCTAAGGAAAATACCAATCGAGATGGTTGTTCCTTCATTGTGTTCAGATCTTGCTAACTCTAGGTAGTGGATATTAAATAATTTGATTGTAGTGAATGCTTTGAAGTTCTATCTCAAAGCAGCTAAATGATTTCAGACAAACTTCTAGTTTGTTTCTTTCACTTCTAAATCTAGCAAGGGACCGAAAGCAACTAAGATAGCGTTTGCCTCTTAACTCATAAGAAGGGATTCAAGACTTTCTCGACAGTGGAAAGGTCACCTTTCTAAGGGTATTACAGCTTTCTTCCAGAACAATTGCACAATTGTATTTTTTTTTTAAATTATGCACCTTTTTGGAGCAGATTTGCAAAACTGCAACATGTCTTTTGGCAGGAAAGTCCTTCAGGCCGCAGTTTTGGCTAAATAAGAACTGCAGAAAAATTGTCCCACGCTTTCCGTAACGCACACCATTGGCTTGGGTATTAATGCCATATGTTATCGAGGACTTTGGACCATCATTTTACAAAAGAAAACAAAATGTCTGCTAACCTGATACATTCTTTTCTTTTGGAATGAAGATTGTCTATAGGCCCTGCTCGTTTAAATTTTTGGACGACATCTCTATAGACCCTTCTTTGCCTTTCCTACCTTTCTTTCCTATTCTCTACTATATGTTAAACTAAGAGAGAGATTAGAGGTGGAGGGTTTTAAAGCTCTTGTATGGGTACTTGACCACCTCCTAGTGGTGGGAAATATTTGATGGATGCATACATTTTTGTTTCTCTTGCATTCATTAAACACTAAGCCAGTTCACGATTTAATATCAAGCTAGATAAGCCTTCCTGTATTGACCCCAGCCTTCTTGTAGTTACAAAAGAACTACAAGGTAACCTTTTTTTAAAAATGATGGATTATACATATTGCAATGATTTCGATTAAGTAGAACGCAGTGCTTAGTTTTCTCTTGCAAGGTGTATCCAGTCCATGGATTCATCCTTACTTGTGGGATATTCTCATTCCCTACAGGAAGTGGCAAAGAGAGCACACAGCAGAGCTATCCATATAGCTCCCCCTCTGGCTCCGCCCCCAGTCATTCTCTTTGCCGCTCTAACAGATAGGGCATCTCCACGGGGAGAGTAAAGTGAATGTGATGTTAGATTTGTAGTTTTATATCTTCAATCAAAAGTTTGTTATTTTTAAATAGTACCGGTTTGTGCTATTTACTCTCTGGCCTGCATTATTCCTGTAACTACTGCAGCGGCTTTTTGGTTTGAGGCGCTGGAGGAGTCGCTCCAGAGGGAGACTTCATATGACGAAGTCATGGATAGAATTAATGCTCTAAAGCTGGCTAATTCTTTTATCACAGATGCCGCTTTGCAATTAGCTAAGTTAGCGGCGAAAAATTCTGGTTTTGCCATTATGGCGCGCAGAGCGCTTTGGCTCAAGTCATGGTTGGCTGACGTGTCGCCCAAAACAAAATTACTTAATATCCCTTTCAAAGGAAAGACCCTTTTCGGGCCCGAGTTGAAAGAGATTATTTCAGATATCACCGGGGGAAAGGGCCATGCTCTCCCGCAAGATAGGTCTTTTAAGGCTAAAAACAAGGCTAATTTTCGTTCCTTTCGCAACTTCAGGAGCGGTCCTGCTTCAACCTCTGCAACCGCAAAGCAAGAGGGTAACGCTTCACAGCCCAAGGCAACCTGGAAGCCTTTGCAGGGCTGGAACAAGGATAAACAGGCCAAGAAGCCTGCAGCTGCTACTAAGACAGCATGAAGGGGTAGCCCCCGATCCGGGACCGGATCTGGTAGGGGGCAGACTTTCTCTCTTCGCTCAGGCTTGGGCAAGAGATGTTCCCGATCCCTGGGCATTAGAGATCGTTACTCAGGGATATCTTCTAGAATTCAAGGACTCCCCTCCAAGGGGAAGGTCCCACATTTCTCGTCTGTCTACAGACCAGACAAAGAAAGAGGCGTTCTTACGCTGTGTAGAAGATCTACTCAAGATGGGAGTGATATATCCGGTTCCAATCACAGAGCAAGGACTGGGTTTTTACTCAAACCTGTTTGTGGTTCCCAAAAAGGAGGGAACTTTCAGGCCAATCCTGAATCTAAAAATTCTAAACAAATTCCTCAGAGTTCCATCATTCAAAATGGAGACCATTCGGACAATCTTACCGATGATCCAGGAAGGTCAATATATGACTACCGTGGATCTAAAGGATGCGTACCTTCATATTCCTATCCACAAAGATCACCATCAGTTCCTAAGGTTCGCCTTTCTGGACAAGCATTACCAGTTCGTGGCCCTTCCCTTTGGGTTGGCCACCGCTACCAGAATTTTCACAAAAGTGCTAGGGTCCCTTCTGGCGGTACTAAGACCGAGGGGCATTGCAGTAGCACCTTATTTGGACGACATCTTAATACAGGCGTCTTCTTTTCCCAGAGCCAAGGCTCATACGGAGATTGTTCTGGCCTTTCTAAGGTCTCACGGGTGGAAGGTGAACACCGAAAAAAGTTCTCTGTCCCCGCTCACAAGGGTTCCCTTTCTGGGAACATTAATAGACTCGGTAGAAATGAAAATATTTCTGACGGAGGTCAGAAGGTTAAAGCTTTTAAGTACTTGCCGAGCTCTTCATTCCATTCCTCGGCCATCTGTAGCTCAGTGCATGGAGGTAATCGGATTAATGGTAGCAGCAATGGACGTAGTCCCTTTTGCTCGAATTCATCTCAGGCCACTGCAATTGTGCATGCTCAAACAGTGGAATGGGGATTATGCAGATTTGTCTCCTCAAATCCAACTGGACCAGAAAACCAGAGATTCTCTTCTCTGGTGGTTGTCTCAGGATCACCTGTCTCAGGCAATGTGCTTCCGCAGACCAGAGTGGATCATTGTAACGACCGACGCCAGTCTGTTAGGCTGGGGCGCGGTCTGGGACTCCCTGAAAGCTCAGGGCCTATGGTCTCGGGAAGAGTCTCTTTTCCCGATAAACATTTTGGAACTGAGAGCGATATTCAATACGCTCCAGGCATGGCCTCAGCTAGCGGCGGCCAAATTCATCAGAATTCAGTCGGACAACATCACGACTGTAGCATACATCAATCATCAGGGAGGAACAAAGAGTTCCTTAGCGATGAAGGAAGTGACCAAAATAATCAGGTGGACGGAGGATCACTCTTGCCATCTATCTGCAATTCACATCCCAGGAGTAGACAACTGGGAAGCGGATTTCCTAAGTCGTCAGACTTTTCACCCGGGGGAGTGGGAACTCCACCCGGAGGTTTTTGCTCAGCTGACCTAGCTATGGGGCATTCCAGAGTTGGATCTGATGGCGTCCCATCAGAACACCAAACTTCCTCTTTACGGATCCAGGTCCAGGGACCCCAAGGCGGCATTGATAGATGCTCTAGTAGCGCCTTGGTCCTTCAGTGTAGCTTATGTCTTTCCACCGTTTCCCCTTCTCCCTCGGCTGGTAGCCAGAAACAAACAGGAGAAGGCCTCGGTAATTCTGATAGCGCTTTCGTGGCCACACAGGACTTGGTATGCAGACCTAGTGGACATGTCATCTGTTCCACCATGGACACTGCCAATGAGGCAGGATCGTCTAATACAGGGTTCATTCAAGCATCCAAATCTAGTTTCTCTGCAGCTGACTGCTTGGAGATTGAACGCTTAATTCTATCCAAGCGTGGGTTCTCTGAATCAGTCATAGATACTCTGATCCAAGCTAGAAAGCCTGTCTTTAGGAAAATTTACCATAAGATATGGCGGAAATATCTTTTTTGGTGTGAATCCAAGGGTTACTCATGGAGTAAGATTAGGATTCCAAGGATATTGTCTTTTCTCCAAGATGGTCTGGAGAAAGGTTTGTCAGCTAGTTCCTTAAAGGGACAGATATCCGCTCTGTCTATCCTTTTACACAAGCGTCTGGCAGAAGTACCAGACGTTCAAGCGTTTGCACAGGCTTTAGTCAGAATCAAGCCTGTCTATAGACCTGTGGCTCCTCCATGGAGTCTAAATTTAGTTATTTCAGTTCTTCAAGGGGTTCCGTTTGAACCTTTTACATTCCATAGATATTAAGTTATTATCTTGGAAAGTTTTGTTTTTGGTAGCTATATTCTCTGCTAGAAGAGTTTCAGAATTGTCTGCTTTGCAGTGTAATTCACCCTATCTGGTGTTCCATGCAGATAAGGTAGTTTTGCGTACCAAACCTGGTTTTCTTCCTAAAGTTGTTTCTAATAAGAATATTAACCAGGAAATCATTGTTCCTTCCCTGTGTCCTAATCCAGCTTCTAAGAAGGTACGGCTTTTACACAATCTTGATGTGGTTCGTGCTTTGAAATTCTATTTACAAGCAACCAAGGATTTCAGACAAACATCATCTTTGTTGTCTATTCCGGTAAGAGGAGAGGTCAGAAAGCGACTGCTACCTCTCTTTCCTTCTGGTTGAAAAGCATCATCCGATTGGCTTACGAGACTGCTGGGCAGCAGCCTCCTGAACGAATTACAGCTCATTCCACCAGAGCTGTGGCTTCCACATGGGCTTTCAAGAATGAGGCTTCTGTTGAACAGATTTGTAAGGCAGCGACTTGGTCTTCACTGCATACTTTTGCCAAATTTTACAAATTCGATACTTTTGCTTCTTCGGAGGCTATTTTTGGGAGGTTTTGCAAGCAGTGGTGCTTCCGTTTAGGTTACCTGTCTTGTTCCCTCCCTTCATCCGTGTCCTAAAGCTTTGGTATTGGTATCCCACAAGTAAGGATGAATCCGTGGACTGGATACACCTTGCAAGAGAAAACAGAATTTATGCTTACCTGATAAATTCCTTTCTCTTGCGGTGTATCCAGTCCACGGCCCGCCCTGGCAATTAGGTCAGGTTAAAATTTCTTGTTTAAACTACAGTCACCACTGCACCCTATGGTTTCTCCTTTTTCTCCTAACCGTCGGTCGAATGACTGGGGGGCGGAGCCAGAGGGGGAGCTATATGGACAGCTCTGCTGTGTGCTCTCTTTGCCACTTCCTGTAGGGAATGAGAATATCCCACAAGTAAGGATGAATCCGTGGACTGGATACACCGCAAGAGAAAGTAATTTATCAGGTAAGCATAAATTCTGTTTTTTTTGTTTGTGGAAACAGACTTTTAAATTAACTTCTATTATAAAATTTACTTTGCTGTAAGTATCCTTTTGTTGAAAAGGATATGTATGTATCATCTGAAGCAGTAATGCACTACTGAGCTAGCTGGTGATTGGTGGCTCAACATGTCTTTTGCCATCGGCATACCAGATGTCTTCAGCTAGCTCCCAGTAGTGCAAAAATAAAATGTACAAACCAATCAGATTCCCCCCCACTGTTAGATCCCTTTTAGTCACATTTAGCTCATTCTGAATGAAGATGATCTCTTGAAATGTATTTATATTACCTATTTATTTATATTATATTAAAATCTGTGTGCAAAGATGTGAGGGTTGTTTTTCTGTTTATGCGAAGGATAGTACCTGATCTTACTACCCTCCATGTATAACTTTCATCCCCCTTCCCCCCTATTTATTTATTCTTTTCAGATTATTTTGTTCTTGAACCAAAGTGTAGTATCTAAAACCTTTTTTTCTTTCATCAGAAAGTGTGTGTCCAGGAGTCGTCATGTGTGGGAATTCCACTTCTGACCACTAGGAGCAGGCAAAAGATACTAACACACTAGAGCTTTAAATCCCTCCTACTTTAAAGTGAAGTGCAGATCTACTTGTCATTGAGAGGGGTTCCATAACCAATCTGAGGCCCATTTCCTCCTCGGAGTACCCTGTCAAGAGGGGTAGACAAGGAGTTATTTCTCACTCTAACTGCCTGACTGATATCACCGTCCTTCCTGGTGAAATGTTGACTTGTCCACCCATCATCTGGTCTACAGTTAGCTGCTCCTCGTGGGATACAAAGCTATCCCCAGGTGAAATATGGATTAATCTACCAATCCCCTTAATTGTAGGTGCTGTTATTTATTTAGATCCTTGGACACATGTTTGCACCGCCTTAGGATGGGCTTGTCTACTGGAAGCAAGTTGCTTCAGTAATGGTGCTAGTAGCGTAGTGGATCAAGGTGCCGAGTGACATATAAATACTCTAAGTACTGTCTCTTTAAATTTAGAGCAGTCAGCTTTAGCACGCTCTGAAGTTATTGTTGAGCTTTACACGGTCTCTGCTTGGCTATATGTATGACTGAGGGTTTATTGGAAGTGGGAAGAAGCTCTGGTGTTTTGGGATACCATCTCCTAGTGGTCAGGAGGCGAATTCCCTCATGTGATGACTTGTCGACTGTCACTATCATGAAACAGATTATCGGGTATGCATACATTAGTAACAAAAAAAACTTTTGCAGAGTCTTGGTACCAAGGATAGCATGGACAATTAAAGGGAAATTAATCCCAAAAATGTTTCTTCCATGATTCAAATTGATCAAACAATTTACTTCTATTATCTAATTTGCTGCAGTTTTTTGCTATCCCTTGTCTAAGGTGCAACAATGCATTACTGGTACCAATGATAAGTATGTGTATGTATATATACAGGTATACCTTACTTTACAGCGCTTTGCTAATACAGCGCTTTGTGGAGCTGAATTTTAACCTCCAATGATTTTGAAACAGTGCTGTAATCATTGTGAGATTGCGAGAAAAGTGACTGGTGCCATTTTGTTATGCTTAGTTCACTTTGTTTACATCATTACAGTGCAATTTGTGTCTCAGTGCTATAGTCTGGCAAATTGTACTACAGTAATTGTCACTATTTTACAGGTACAGTATTTATGCATACTAATTGAATACTGTGCTGTGCTAGTCTTAAACTAAACGTAGCACTATTGCACCCCTAATATATGTTAGTTCAAACATGTTTCTTCTATATGATACGACAAGTCCACAGATTCATCCTTTACTTGTGGGATATTATCCTCCTGCTAACAGGAAGTGGCAAACGGCACCACAGCAGAGCATTCTATATAGCTCCTCCCTTGACTCTGCCCCCAAGTCATTCTCTTTGCCTACTCTAAGTACTAGGAAGGGTAAAGTGAAAGAGGTGATAAAATGTTAGTTTTTATTTTCTTCAAGCAAGAGTTTATTTTAAATGGTACCGGTGTGTACTATTTTCCCTCAGGCAGCAGATGGATGAAGACTTCTGCCTGGAGGCTGATGATCTTAGCAGTTGTTACTAAGATCCAGTGCAGTTCCCACAGAATGGCTGAGGAGTAATTAAGAAACTTCAGTGTGAGGAAAGTTTTTCATGCTATAAGCAGTGAGGTATGTTCAGTCATTTTTTTCTGGAGAGACTGTGTTATTTCAGAATTGGCTGAGAGTATCCCCATGAGGGAGAGGGTAAGCAGTAATCCTCAGTATAAAGAGGGGTATTGCTGAGCTTGCATAAATGGGCTTTATAAAAATGGTTGACACTGATGTTTGAATGTTTGTGGGCAAACGTTTACATGTCTGAGAGTGCAGATAACGTTTTTAAAGGAGAGACGTTTTTATTCTTTATTAAGAAGGGTACACATGGCTTCATTTCTGGGTTTATGAACCCACATGGCTAAGTTTAAGACCGCTCTGGTGTGGTTAATTGAGGCTGTGAGACATCAAGTGAGATGGGTGGGGCCTCAGTTGTGCAGTTGTTTTTCTCCAGCAAGCTCCAACTCCGGTGGGCCTTTGTGAGCTGTATTGGGCCAAATCGAAGGTTTAACCCGGTTTTCCAGACCCCTGAGGGCAGGTAGGCACCACAGCAGGGCTGTGGCGAGGTGCATGGGGTGCTTTTTATTGAAATAAACGTTTTTATAATTTTCTGTTTTTTCTGGTAAGGGTTAAGTATTCCTTTCCTTGTGGGGCAAACTTAGCTGCAGTATTGTGATGCTTCTATTTTAAAATTGGGACAATTTTATTGTTTTCAAGCAGTTTTGGAAAAATTGTATGCTTTTTTTTCCTCTTAAAGGCGCAGTACCGTTTTTTTAAGATTATTTTTTTTTCACTAAATAAAGTGTTTTCAAGCCTGTTTGTGGTCATTACTAACCTGTTTAACATGTCTGACATTGAGGAAAGCCAATGTTCCATGTGTTTAGAAGCCATTGTGGAACCCCCATTTAAAATGTGTCCCTCATGTACTGAAAGGGCCTTAAATTGCAAAGAACATATTTTAGCTGATAAAAGTGTCTCAGGATGATTCTCAGTCAGAAGAAAATCAGGTTTTGCCATCTACTTCTCCCCAAGTGTCGCAACCTTTAACGCCCGCACAAGCGACGCCAAGTACTTCTAGTGCGTCTAATTCTTTCACCCTGCAACATATGGCCGCACTTATGTCTACTACCCTCACAGAGGTATTATCTAAACTGCCTGGTTTGCAGGGGAAGCGCAGTAGGTCCGGTATGAGAGTAAATGCTGAGCCCTCTGACGCTTTATTAACCATCTCCGGTGTACCCTCACAATAGGGGAATTGCTGTCTGAGGGAGAGCTTTCTGATTCAGGAAAGATGTTCCCTAAAACAGACTCTGATATGATGGCTTTTAAGTTTAAGTTTGAACACCTCCGCTTGTTACTCAGGGAGGTTTTAGTGACTCTGGATGACTATGAGCCTGTTGTAATTCCACCAGAGAAATTGTGTAAAATAGATATCTAGAGGTTCCTACTTACACTAATGTTTCTCCAACATTGGTGTGTCCGGTCCACGGCGTCATCCTTACTTGTGGGAATATCTCTTCCCCAACAGGAAATGGCAAAGAGTCCCAGCAAAGCTGGCCATATAGTCCCTCCTAGGCTCCGCCCACCCCAGTCATTCTCTTTGCCGTTGCACAGGCAACATCTCCACGGAGATGGTTAAGAGTATGTGGTGTTTAGTTGTAGTTTTTTTTTTTTATTCTACTATCAGGAGTTTGTTATTTTAAAATAGTGCTGGTATGTACTATTTACTCTGAAACAGAAAAGGATGAAGATTTCTGTTTGTGAGAGGAAGATGATTTTAGCAGACAGTAACTAAAATCGATTGCTGTTTCCACATAGGACTGTTGAGATGAAGTAACTTCAGTTGGGGGAAACAGTTAGCAGACTTTTCTGCTTAAGGTATGACTAGCCATATTTCTAACAAGACTGTGTAATGCTGGAAGGCTGTCATTTCCCCTCATGGGGACCGGTAAGCCATTTTCTTAGTCTCAAACAGAATAAAGGGCTTAATATGGGCTATAAAACTGGTAGACACTTTTATGGGCTAAATCGGTTGCTTTATTTGGACATTTTATACATGTTTATGCTGATAATTCACACTTATAAACTTGGGGAACGTTTTTTAACGTCAGGCACTATGTTAGACACCTTTTCCAGTCAGGAAGGGCCTTCCCAGTTGTAGGCTGAGCCTCATTTTCGCACCATTACTGCGCAGTTGTTTTTGAGAGCAAGACATGCAGATGCATGTGTGAGGACCTGAAAGTAGTTGGAAAAGTTCCTAGAAGGCGTCATTTGGTATCGTATTCCCCTCTGGGCTTGGTAAAGTCACAGCAAAGGCTGTAGCTGGGACTGTATAGGGGTTAAATCTGTAACCGGCTCCGGTTTCGTTATTTTAAGGGTTAAAGCTCTGAAAATTGGTGTTCAATACTTTTAAGGCTTTAAGACACTGTGGTGAACAATTCCTTCATATTTTTTCACATATTCAGTAATAAAGTGTGCTCTGTTTAAAATTTAAAGAGACAGTAACGGTTTTGTTTTAAAACGTTTTTTGTGCTTTATTGACAAGTTTAAGCCTGTTTAACATGTCTGTGCCTTCAGATAAGCTATGTTCTATATGTATGAAAGTCAATGTGTCTCCCCCTTCAAAATTGTGTGATAATTGTGCCATAGCGTCCAAACAATGTAAGGACAATACTGTCACAGATAATGAAGTTGCCCAAGATGATTCATCAGATGAAGGGAGTAGACATGGTTCTACATCATCTCCTTCTGTGTCTATACCAGTTTTGCCCACGCAGGAGGCCCCTAGTACTTCTAGCGCGCCAATGCTTATTACCATGCAACAATTGACGGCTGTAATGGATAACTCCATAGCAAATATTTTATCCAAAATGCCTGCATATCAGAGAAAGCGCGATTGCTCTGTTTTAAACACTGAAGAGCAGGAGGGCGCTGATGATAATTGTTCTGTCATACCCTCACACCAATCTGAAGGGGCCATGAGGGAGGTTTTGTCAGATGGGGAAATTTCAGATTCAGGAAAAATTTCTCAACAGGCTGAACCTGATGTTGTGACATTTAAATTTAAATTAGAACATCTCCGCGCACTGCTTAAGGAGGTGTTATCTACTCTGGATGATTGTGACAACTTGGTCATTCCAGAAAAATTATGCAAGATGGACAAGTTCCTAGAGGTTCCGGTGCACCCCGACACTTTTCCTATACCCAAGCGGGTGGCGGACATAGTGAATAAGGAGTGGGAGAAGCCCGGCATACCTTTTTGTTCCCCCTCCTATATTTAAGAAATTATTTCCTATGGTCGACCCCAGAAAGGACTTATGGCAGACAGTCCCTAAGGTCGAGGGGGCAGTTTCTACTCTAAACAAGCGCACTTCTATTCCTATCGAGGATAGTTGTGCTTTCAAAGATCCTATGGATAAAAAATTGGAGGGTTTGCTTAAAAAGATTTTTGTACAGCAAGGTTACCTTCTACAACCCATTTCGTGCATTGTTCCTGTCACTACAGCAGCGTGGTTCTGGTTCGAGGAACTAGAAAAGTCGCTCAGTAGAGAGACTCCATATGAGGCGGTTATGGACAGAGTTCACGCACTTAAGTTGGCTAACTCTTTTATTTTAGATGCCGCTTTGCAATTTGCTAGATTAGCGGCGAAAAATTCAGGGTTTGCAATTGTGGCGCAATTTTTTGGACCAGAATTGAAAGAGATTATCTCAGACATCACTGGGGGAAAGGGCCACGCCCTCCCACAAGATAGGCATTTCAAGGCCAAGAATAAGTCTAATTTTCGTTCCTTTCGCAATTTCAGGAACGGACCGGCCTCTAATTCTGCATCCTCTAAGCAAGAGGGTAATGCCTCACAGTCCAAGCCAGCCTGGAAACAGATGCAAGGCTGGAACAAGGGTAAGCAGACTAAGAAGCCTTCTACCGCTAACAAAACAGCATGAAGGAGTAGCCCCCGATCCGGGACCGGATCTAGTGGGGGGCAGACTCTCTCTCTTTGCTCAGGCTTGGGCAAGAGATGTTCAGGATCCCTGGACGCTAGAAATAGTTTCTCAGGGTTATCTTCTGGAATTCAAGGAACTACCCCCAAGGGGAAGGTTCCACATGTCTCACTTATCCTCAAACCAAATAAAGAGACAGGCGTTACATTACATTGTGTAGAAGACCTGTTAAAGATGGGAGTGATACACCAAGGAATGGTATTTTACTCAAATCTGTTCGTAGTTCCCAAAAAAGAGGGAACCTTCAGACCAATTCTGGATTTAAAGATCCTAAACAAATTTCTCAGGGTACCATCGTTCAAAATGGAAACCATTCGAACGATTCTACCCACTATCCAGGAAGGTCAATTTATGACTACCGTGGATCTAAAGGATGCGTACCTACATATTCCTATCCACAAAGAACATCATCAGTTCCTAAGGTTCGCCTTTCTGGACAAACATTACCAGTTTGTGGCCCTCCCATTCGGATTAGCCACTGCTCCAAGGATTTTCACAAAGGTACTCGGGTCCCTTCTAGCGGTTCTAAGACCGAGGGGCATTGCAGTAGTACCATACTTGGACGACATTCTAATACAAGCGTCGTCCCTTTCAAAAACAAAGGCTCATACAGACATCGTTCTGGCCTTTCTCAGATCTCACGGATGGAAGGTGAACATAGAAAAAAGTTCTCTGTCTCAGTCAACAAGAGTTCCCTTCTTGGGAACAATAATAGATTCCTTAGAAATGAGGATTTTTCTGACAGATGTCAGAAAGTCAAAACTTCTAAGCGCTTGTCAAGTTCTTCATTCTGTTCCACGTCCTTCCATAGCTCAGTGCATGGAAGTAGTAGGGTTGATGGTTGCAGCAATGGACATAGTTCCTTTTGCGTGAATTCATCTAAGACCTTTACAACTGTGCATGCTGAAACAGTGGAATGGGGACTATACAGACTTGTCTCCAGTGATTCAAGTAGATCAGAAGACCAGAGATTCACTCCGTTGGTGGCTAACCCTGGGCCACCTATCCCAGGGAATGAGCTTCCACAGACCAGAGTGGGTCATTGTCACGACCGACGCCAGTCTTGTGGGCTGGGGCGCGGTCTGGGAATCCCTGAAAGCTCAGGGAGTATGGTCTCGGGAAGAGTCTCTTCTCCCGATAAACATTCTGGAACTAAGAGCAATATTCAATGCTCTCAGGGCTTGGCCTCAGCTTGCAAAGGCCAGATTCATAAGATTCCAATCAGAAAACATGACGACTGTTGCGTATATCAATCATCAGGGGGGAACAAGGAGTTCACTGGCGATGAAAGAAGTGACCAAAATAATACAATGGGCGGAGGATCACTCCTGCCATCTATCTGCGATCCACATCCCAGGTGTGGAAAACTGGGAAGCGGATTATCTGAGTCGTCAGACATTCCATCCGGGGGAGTGGGAACTCCACCCGGAGATCTTTGCCCAGTTGACTCAATTATGGGGCATTTCAGACATGGATCTGATGGCGTCTCGTCAGAACTTCAAGGTTCCTTGCTACAGGTCCAGATCCAGGGATCCCAAGGCGACTCTAGTGGATGCACTAGTAGCACCTTGGACCTTCAACCTAGCTTATGTGTTCCCACCGTTTCCTCTCATTCCCAGGCTGGTAGCCAGTATCAAACAGGAGAGGGCCTCAGTGATCTTGATAGCTCCTGCGTGGCCACGCAGGACTTGGTATGCAGACCTGGTGAATATGTCATCGGTTCCACCATGGAAGCTACCTTTGAGACAGGACCTTCTTGTTCAGGGTCCATTCGAACATCCAAATCTGGTCTCCCTCCAGCTGACGGCTTGGAGATTGAACGCTTGATTCTATCAAAGCGTGGGTTTTCAGATTCTGTGATAGATACTCTGGTTCAGGCCAGAAAACAGGTAACTAGAAAGATTTACCATAAAATATGGAAAAGATATATCTGCTGGTGTGAATCCAAAGGATTCCCATGGAATAAGATAAAAATTCCTAAGATTCTTTCTTTTCTGCAAGAAGGTTTGGATAAAGGATTATCTGCGAGTTCTCTAAAAGGACAGATTTCTGCTTTATCTGTCTTACTACACAAACGACTGGCAGCTGTGCCAGATGTTCAAGCATTTGTTCAGGGTCTGGTTAGGATCAAGCCTGTTTACAGACCTTTGACTCCTCCCTGGAGTTTAAATCTAGTTCTTTCAGTTCTTCAAGGGGTTCCGTTTGAATTTCTACATTCCATAGATATTAAGTTGTTATCTTGGAAAGTTTTGTTTTTGGTTGCTATTTCTTCTGCTAGAAGAGTTTCAGAGTTATCTGCTCTGCAGTGTTCTCCGCCCTATCTGGTGTTTCATGCAGATAAGGTGGTTTTGCGTACTAAGCCTGGTTTTCTTCCAAAGGTTGTTTCTAACAAAAATATTAACCAGGAGATAGTTGTACCTTCTTTGTGTCCGAATCCAGTTTCAAAGAAGGAACGTTTGTTAAACAATTTGGACGTAGTCCGTGCTCTAAAATTCTATTTAGAAGCTACAAAAGATTTCAGACAAACATCTTCTCTGTTTGTCGTCTATTCTGGTAAAAGGAGAGGTCAAAAAGCGACTTCTACCTCTCTTTCCTTTTGGCTTAAAAGCATCATCCGATTGGCTTACGAGGCTGCCGGACGGCAGCCTCCTGAAAGAATCAGAGCTCACTCCACTAGGGCTGTGGCTTCCACATGGGCCTTCAAGAACGAGGCTTCTGTTGATCAGATATGTAAGGCAGCGACTTGATCTTCACTGCACACTTTTGCCAAATTTTACAAATTCAATACTTTTGCTTCTTCGGAGGCTGTTTTTGGGAGAAAGGTTTTGCAAGCCGTGGTGCCTTCCGTTTAGGTAACCTGATTTGCTCCCTCCCTTCATCCGTGTCCTAAAGCTTTGGTATTGGTTCCCACAAGTAAGGATGACGCCGTGGACCGGACACACCAATGTTGGAGAAAACAGAATTTATGCTTACCTGATAAATTACTTTCTCCAACGGTGTGTCCCGTCCACGGCCCGCCCTGGTTTTTTAATCAGGTCTGATGAATTATTTTCTCTAACTACAGTCACCACGGTACCATATGGTTTCTCCTATATTTTCCTCCTGTCCGTCGGTCGAATGACTGGGGTGGGCGGAGCCTAGGAGTTACTATATGGCCAGCTTTGCTGGGACTCTTTGCCATTTCCTGTTGGGGAAGAGATATTCCCACAAGTAAGGATGACGCCGTGGACCGGACACACCAATGTTGGAGAAAGTAATTTATCAGGTAAGCATAAATTCTGTTTTTTCCGGTCCCTAAGAGGATTTCGGACATTCTTACTAAGGAATGGGATAGACCAGGCATTCCGTTCTCTCCCCCTCCTACTTTTAAGAAAATGTTTCCCACATCAGACACCATTCGGGATTCATGGCAGATGGTCCCTAAGGTGCAGGGAGCTATTTCTACCCTAGCTAAGCGTACAACTATACCTATTGAGGACAGTTGTGCTTTCAAAGATCCTATGGATAAAAAATTAGAGGGTCTTCTAAAGAAAATATTTATTCATCAGGGTTTTCTTCTGCAACCTATAGCGTGCATTGTTCCTGTAACTACTGCAGCTGCTTTTTGGTTCAAGGCTCTTGAGGAGGCTCTTAAGGTAGAGACCCCATTGGATGAGATTTTAGATAGAATTAAGGCTCTCAAGCTAGCTAATTCCTTTATTACAGATGCTGCTTTTCAACTGGCTAAATTAGCGGCAAATAATTCAGGTTTTGCCATTTTAGCGCATAGAGCGTTATGGCTTAAGTCCTGGTCTGCTGATGTGTCATCAAAATCCAAGCTATTAGCTATTCCTTTCAAGGGTAAGACCCTATTCGGGCCTGAACTGAAGGAGATCATTTCCAACATCACTGGAGGAAAAGGCCATGCCTTACCTCAGGATAAGTCTGTTAAGATGAGGGGTAAACAAAATAATTTTCGTTCCTTTCGAAATTTTAAAGGTGTACCCTCTGCTTCCTCTTCCTCCACAAAGCAGGAAGGGAATTTTGCTCAATCCAAGTCCGTCTGGAGACCCAACCAGGCTTGGAATAAAGGTAAACAATCCAAAAAGCCTGCTGCTGCTTCAAAGACAGCATGAAGGGGCAGCCCCCGATCCGGGACCGGATCTAGTAGGGGGCAGACTTTCTTTCTTTGCTTGGGCTAGAGATGTTCAGGACCCCTGGGCATTGGCAATTGTGACCCACGGGTATCAACTGGAATTCAAGGATTTTCTCCCAAGAGGGAGATTTCATCTTTCACGATTGTCTGTAGACCAGATAAAAAGAGAGGCGTTCTTACGCTGTGTAAAAGACCTCTCTACCATGGGAGTTATTTGTCACGTTCCAAAACTGGAACAGGGGCAGGGGTTTTACTCAAATCTTTTCGTGGTTCCCAAAAAAGAGGGAACTTTCAGACCCATTTTAGATCTCAAGTGTCTAAACAAGTTTCTCAGAGTCCCATCGTTCAAGATGGAGACTATACGAAGAATATTACCAATGATCCAGGAGGGTCAATATATGACTACCGTGGACTTGAAGGATGCATACCTTCATATCCCTATTCACAAGGATCATCATCAGTTCCTAAGGTTTGCCTTCCTGGACAAACATTTTCAGCTCGTGGCTCTTCCCTTCGGGTTGGCCACATCACCCAGGATCTTCACAAAAGTTCTAGTGTCCCTTCTGGCAGTTCTCAGACCGCGGCGCATAGCAGTGGCGCCTTATCTGGACGATATTTTGATTCAGGCGTCAACTTATCTGACAAAATCTCACACGGACACAATGTTGTCCTTCCTGAGAACTCACGGTTGGAAGGTGAACATAGAAAAGAGTTCACTAGTTCCACGGACAAGGGTTTCCTTCTTGGGAACTCTGATAGACTCGGTAGACATGAAAATATTTCTGACGGAGGTCAGAAAGTCAAAGATTCTAAATACTTGCCGAGCACTAAAGTCCATTCCTCGGCCATCAGTGGCTCAGTGTATGGAGGTAATTGGATTAATGGTAGCGGCAATGGACATCATTCCGTTTGCTTGCTTTCATCTCAGACCACTACAGGCGTGCATGCTCGGACAGTGGAATGGGGACTATGCAAATTTATCTCCTCAGATAAATCTGGATCAAGAGACTCTCTTCTTTGGTGGTTGTCGCTGGATCATCTGTCCCAGGGGACGTGTTTCCGCAGACCCTCGTGGGTGATAGTGACAACGGACGCCAGTCTACTGGGCTGGGGTGCAGTCTGGAATTCCCTGAAAGCTCAGGGTGTTTGGACTCAGGTGGAGTCTCGACTTCCAATCAATATTCTGGAACTGAGAGCAATATTCAATGCGCTTCAGGCGTGGCCTCAGTTGGGTTCGGCCAAATTCATTAGATTCCAGTTGGACAATATCACGACTGTGGCTTATATCAATCATCAGGGGGGAACAAGGAGTTCCTTAGCGATGATAGACGTATCCAAGATAATCAGATGGGCGGAGGCCCACTCTTGTTATCTATCGGCAATCTACATCCCAGGAGTAGAGAACTGGGAAGCAGATTTTCTATGTCGTCAGACTTTTTTATCCGGGGGAGTGGGAACTCCACCCGGAGGTGTTTGCCTCACTGATTCTCCAATGAGGCAGGCTGGAATTGGATCTGGTGGC